>NC_083347.1:3543692-3843692 GCF_019175385.1 Lycium barbarum
TTTTTTTTAAAACTACGTGACATTTTTTTAATTAAAAAAAACTAAATAATTTTTTTGAAAAGAAAAATTGTTAGCAAAAAATGTTTATTTGTACCATTTATATAACGGCAGGGTATATATGCACCACTTTTTTTAAGAGGGATATATTTCCTCTATATCCAAAGTTTGAAAGGATATATTTGCACATTCCTGCTATTTTTTTTTAAATAGAAATTTGACACTTTTGATTCTTTAAAAAATTTGACCAATCAGGCGATGACATTTAGGGGTCGTTTGGTTCAAGGTATAAGGTGGGTTATGCCAGCGCTAATTTTTATACCACGTTTGGTATAAGGTATAAAATAATCCCGGGATAAATTTATACCTTGTACCAAACGTGGTATAAAAATTAGCGCTGGGATTACCCACCTTATACCTTCTTAACCCACTTATATTGGGATTATTTTATATCATCTTTTAGATGGTATAAAATAATTCCACTATATGGGATAAATTAGTCCCGGGATTATAATCCCGGGACTATTTCGACTAGCAACCAAAAGATGATATAAAATAATTCCACTATATGGGATAAATTAGTCCCGGGATTATAATCCAGGGACTATTTCGACTAGCAACCAAACGACCCCTTATAGTATTGGAGAAAAAAGAAGGATGAAGGAGTGACCAGTATCAGTAGCAGTAGAGGCTAAGCAAACGAGAGACTTTGAAGGAGCGGGTGAATTAGCAAGTGACACGTGTCCTCGATGCGACGGCTAACGCCTTTGGCACAGGTTATGTGTTTGTGTTAAATATTCACTTAAAGATGAATAAAACAATTTATCAAGAACCTAGTAACTTTTATTTTTTAGAGTCTAGAATTCGTAAATTCAAAATTTTAGCTTTAGCATTGTTACTTCTTTATATTTTAAATCCCTTCGATGAAAAACATAATTCTACCACCAGCGCCACTTTATATAGGGCGGATTTAGAGTGTAGTTAATCAGTTGGGGTGAACCCAATATTTTTTGCATAGATCTAGTATATTTATTGAAAAATGTTTTAAATATTTGATTGTCAACTCAGTAGTTATTGTGTATTAACTTGAGATTGTTATAGAACTCCAAAAATTTTAAATTCTAAATTTGTCATTATATATAAGCTAATAAATTTTCTAAATTCATAGGACTGTATTTTCTCTACTTAATCTAGCATTCCCAATCAGTACATGCAAGGTCAGGAAATTAAGGTCTCGTGGATTTGGATTCATAATTTATTTTTAAATAGAGATGAAGACGCTAAATTAATTAGAGTACTATAGACAAATGGAAATTACAGTGTCGAATTAATGGTAAGTCTCACTCTCGTGAAGAAAACGATATTTTTCTTCTTTTTATATGTGAATATATAGTTAGCGTGGGAACTAAAGGTGTCAACCGGTTCCGTGTAACCGGTTTTAACCGGTAACCGGACCGGTTAAACCGGAACCGGTTAACCGGTTCCGGTTAACCGGATATTAGTTAACCGGTCCGGTTCCAAATTTTTTTTAACCGGAACCGGTTTAACCGGAACCGGACCGGTTAAACCGGTTAAAAAATAAAAAATAAAAAAAAAAAAAAAAAGGAAAGAGCCGTTGGACTTGGGCCTCGGTAATGGACCGTTGGCAACGGTCCATTTGCAAAAATGGCCGTTGCCAAACGGTCATTTTCTTAATTTTTGGCCCCCAATTTTTTTTTTTTAACACTTTAACCCCTCCTCCACCCCTATATAAACCCTTCTTCATTTTCATTTCAATTCACTCTTCTTCATCTTTCTCTCAAATCTCAATCTCTCAATTATAGTTACTTTGCAATAATTAGCCACAAAGTCTTATTATAGTTTGAACTTTCAATTATTAATTTTCCAATTATAATATTGTTGGTGGAGTTGGTGATTTTGCAACAATCCGAAGTAGCTTTGGTGGATTTGCAATTCTAGCCGCCTTCGCTTTGTTGGAAATTATTCCGGCAATTTGGTACCTTCGTTCCAACTCTATCTTTAATTTTTGCAATTTAATTCTAGCAATTTATTTTTCGAAATTTAATTTACGCAATTTAATTCTAGCAATTTAATTTGTTGTAATTTATTTTCTTGTGATTTATTTGATTGTGATTTAAATTATTTCTATTTAATAATGTCAAAGAGATTAAGACGTGGTGCCGGTAGTAGTAGTCGTACTGTTAGGGGTGCGCTTAATGAGGAAACATTTGTGGAAGAAACACCTAATTTAGGTATTGATGTTGGTGGAAATAATCCACTTTTAGGTCATGAGGCAATGCAACAACATTTTAATGAAGACTTAGATGATGATGATGATGATGATGATGAAACACAACCCCCCGAAAATCCTATAGGAGATACAGGTCCTGCACAATCACATACACAAGACAAACCGCCTAGAACTCGTAGGCCAACAGCTAAAGTTTGGAAATTTATGACTAAGGATAGGGAAAATCAATCAGTTACATGTACCCTATGTGGACAAGTATTTAGTTTTAAGCAAGGAACTGGTAAGGATGGTGGAACGGGTACACTAAATGCTCATATGAGAACCAAACATATGGATGTTTGGGAAGAGCAAACGGGTTCAAATGTGGGGGGGATTCAAATGACGATAGACCCACGAACCGGTAGAAATTTTAAGTATGACAAGAAAAAAGAACGCGTAGAAGTAGCTAAAATGGTAGCTTATGATTGTTTACCATTTTCCTTTCCCTCGGGTTTAGGGTTTGTTACTTACATTCAACGTTGTTATAACCCGTTATTTGAGGGTATTCCTGGAAGTACTTGTAGAGCCGATGTTATAGATTTGTTTAAAAAATATAGATTTTATTTGCGCCATGTATTTAATTCTTTAAATTGTAATGTTTGTCTTACCGCTGATTTGGGTCTTAGTATTAACCATTTAGATTTCTTTGCTATTACATGTCATTGGGTTGATGACAACTGGGTTATGCAAAAAAGAATTATAGCTTTTTTATACGACGAAGGAAAAGGTCGTCACGATGGAAATTTTTTAGCCGATTCAATGTCTACTATAATGAGATTTTTTAACATTTATAGAAAAACACTTTGTATTGCTTTAGATAATGCTTCTAATAATACAAAGGCAATTGGTCTTTTAAAAAGAGAAATAAACCCTCCTCTAAGAAATATTTTTCATGTAAGATGTAGTTGTCACATTTTAAATTTAATTGTTAAAGATGGTCTTATGCATTTTGATGATTCTGTTCAAAAAGTTAGAAATGTTGTTGCGTTTCTTTTTTGTAATGCTAATAGGGGAAGAATTAGAGATTTTAAGAATGCTTGTGTGGAAAATAACCTTAGACCTAGGAAAATTCAAGTAGAAATTGAGACTAGGTGGAACTACACTTACATTATGCTACAACAAGCATATGAGTATAGGATTCCCATACAACAAGTTCACAACAAATATAATATTGATAGTGAGGATTGGTTAACTTATAGGCATTGGGAAGATGTTAAAGAATGTATTGAACTCTTAGAAAAATTTTATAATGCAACTCTTGCTTTTTCTAGACAATTCTATCCCACGGTAACCGGAATTTTAGCCTACTTAGCGGAAATAGCTAGAGTTTTACAAGAGTATAAATATAAACCCGATTATCAAGTGGTTATTTTTGAAATGATAATCAAATTTAAGAAGTATTTTTTTCCCATCCCAACTTTATTTATATTGGGTTCCCTTTTAAATCCTTGTTTAAAAGTGTCTTATACTAAAAATTTGGTTAGTCAAATTTATACATTTTTAGAAATTGAAGAGGGAGTTCAACCATCTTTAGCTGAAGCCGATCTCGCTATTGATGATGAGTTTAGAAGAGTTTTTACTCATTATTCTAGTTTGGAAGAACGTGCTACACCAGTTGCTCCACGCCCTACTACTTCTCATAGTAGCAAAAAGGGCTTGTCGGGTTTAAAAGTTTTACATTCACAGCCTACATCTTCTTCTACTGCAAACTTTTATGAATTTAACTTTTATTTGATGCAGCCAAATGTGGATATCAGCCAATTGGATGAGGTGGACGTATTAGCATGGTGGAAGAAGTACAAGGCAAGCTATCCGATACTTTCAAGAATGGCTCGAGATATCCTTACGGTTCAAGTATCAACCGTGGCTTCGGAGAGCGCATTTAGCCAAGGAAGACAGCAAATTGGAGACCATAGACATTCATTATCCGGCTTTAGCTTGCAAGTACTAGTGTGCATTCGAGATTGGATTAGATCGGAGCGACGCAACCAAAACTCAGAAGCGGAGCAAGGCGAAAAGGAAGAAATTGAAGATTTGATAGCTAGTGGACCGGACCAAATGGAAGACTTTGAAGATATTTCCATGACCGAATATGATGTGGGGGAAATTAACGAAATGGTTCAAAATTAGTGATTTTATTATTCTACTATTTTTGTATAACTCATGTATTATTTGCAAGTTAAAAAAAAATACAACTTGCAAATAAATGTTATCCAAGAATGAATAAAATATATGGCTCATTGAGCTTTCTTCTATTTACTTGTGTTTATATTTTTACTTTTATTAAGTTAGGAATATACCTAAAATATACTAAGAATATACTTAAGTTATATAGTATACTTAAACATATATATATAGTATATTCTTAGTATATTTTAAGTATATATAGAAAAAATAGTATATATAGTATATAAGTATATATAGTACATATATACAAGTATATATAGTATATATACTATATATATTAAGTTATACACATATATAAGTAAGTAAGTATACTATATATACTTACTATATATACTTACTTATATATAGTATATAGTACATATATAGTATAATAAGTAAGTATATATAGTATATATACTATATATATTAAGTTATACACATATATAAGTATATATAGTATATATATTAAGTATATATTGTATATATAGTAGATATGTATATATAGTATATATATTAAGTTATACCTATATATATATTAAGCTATCCTATATATAGTATATAGTATACATATATTTAGTATATATATTAAGTTATACATATATATAGTATATATATTAAGTTATACATATATATAAGTATATATAGTATATATATTAAGTTATATATGTGTACGAAAAACACTATTCTGTATTGCTGACTTGTTGTTAGGCTGTTAGTCAGTAAATATTTAAACTTTAATTATAAAATTGTATAACATATGTAAATATACCTACAATATACAAATAAATACTATAATATATATATATATAATACAAAAAATAAAAATAAAATATTTTAACGAATCCAAACCGGACCGGTTCCGGTTTGGACCTTAAAACCGGTTAACCGGAACCGGTTAAACCGAAACCGGTTAGGCGATTCCGGTTTTGGAACCGGAATCGGCCGGTTTCCTAACCGGTTCCCGGTCCGGTTCCGGTTGAAACCGGTTGACAGGCATAGTGGGAACGCGTTAAGCAGCTCAACTTTGCTGTCACGAATCAACCATAATAGCGTGTATTTGTTGGAAGACCATCTGAAAAAGTTTTATATTCCTTGGACTTATATTCAAAAGAATCTGCTTTTTTCTTGTCAAATCATATTTCCTATACACTTGTGTGTCGGGGAGTTAGAGCAAAGATGGATTCAAGATATGAAATTTATGATTAATTTTACAAAAAAATATTTATATATATTTAATAGATTTCTTGTATACATGATTTGATAAAAAATTATTGGGTTCACGTGAACCCACATCTTACCTTGTGCATCCATCTCTGGAGTAGTGTTGTCTTCAACTAGTAGTATAATTGAATATGAGGGGTACGCCTAATTATATTAATCTATTCTGTGGGCAAAATATCTTTAGGATAATGTGTTCACACACCTCAAGCTTTGTTCATATCATTTTCTGGATTGTTTTGTAATTAACAACAATTAGTTTCTAGAAAAGTCACTTTTTTTTCTTTTTGGCTTAATCATTTGTATACGAAATTCGCTGATCTGATTCACGTCAGGTTGGCACATTAAGGGGTTATAACGCTTCCTAGCTACCAAGAAGTTTCTCATTTTCAAAGTTTAAACTCGAAAACTTTAATTAAGGATCGGATGAAGGGTTCTGACTATTATATCGTGGTTATCCGTTTCAATAATTCATGCCAACTACTTGTGAGCTTAGGGTCGCTTCTTACAAGTATGCCCAATGTGAAACACAATGAGCACTTTCATACGCCAGCTAAAAAGACTAAAAGAGAAACAGAAAAGAGCCAGTTATGAGGATTGCGACTTTACTATATAGTTCGTATAACCATAGTCAAGATATATATATATACTATTAAAAGAAAACAACAGGCCAAGAATAAAAATATTGCATTACTTTGCCTATTGTTAGGTGAAAATAGGTCCGAGCATTGTCGCACGTATTCATTTCAAGTCTAGAAGAGAACGTGTCTTAACACTAGTGGAGACACTTACTCATTAGCACCTTATTATTTAAAAACTGTCTGGTTTATTATATTTGTTTACCCCGAATTCGGATAATCAATTAAATTTATAAGTGGTATAGGATATGTGATTTGTTCTTGATGTGTGTTAGACAAAGAAAACAAAATATTTGAAGGTTCCTTGGTAGAACGGCTAATGACGACAGTTGGCTAGCGATACAAAGGTTTGTGAACAATGTATGATACTTGATGGATGGAATGCGATAATAACAATAACGGGTGGCCTTGGCCGAATCAAATGATGAAAGAGTTTGTATATAAGAATTCTTCTACTACAAATGTTCTTGGAAAGTAAGAAGAGCCAACCCCCTCCAAGGAGGGGGATGTGCTCTATTTATAGTGACACTCCCATGGTTCTCTTACAATATGAGGCAATAAAATAATAATAACAAGGACTGCTCTGCACGGATTTGGTGGGATTAGACTGACGGCGCCGTCTGACACACGCATGGTAGGTATTTGACCGTGATTTGACGTTACTGGCAGGTGGCTTGTCTGCAACGGCCACACGGACAAACGGCCACTCGGGATAACGGTCACTTGGATCACCGCCCGATCGGACCAACGGCTACGAAAGCCCGAGTCCTCGGGCTTGGCCGCTCCAACGATGCAGAAGGCAAATCCGTCGGTCTCTTTGCTTAGCTCCGGCCCAAGCATTACCCCGGTCAAGGGCGAATAGTATCCGGCACGTCCCTACTCCTTCCTCCGGTTCCTCGCTCCACCGGTTTGCCTCATATCCGGTTTTTACCGTATACAGATAGCCCCACACTTCCCGGATCTCCGATCTATCGGAGTAACGGGGAGTGGATAACTTTTGAAAACCGGTGGGTCTGTCAGCTCGCCGTTACCTTCTCATTTTGGCGGGAACGGCTGCATAACGCCTCCCCTTTTATCGGCCACGTGTCACACCCCGGGTGGTCTGCTCCTGCCACCCATCCTTTGCACGTCGTTTCAGGTCGCTTTGCATTAATGACGGGGCACGTGGCGCCGTCTGATTGGTCACCCTCGGTAATCGTTCCTCTCCCATGCCTATATAAGGCCTTCTACCCCTTCACTTTACCATTTTCACGTTTTGCATCCTCCTCAACCCTAATCCAATTCTGCGTTTTTTCTACTTGCTCCACACACAACCAACTTCATATTTGGTCTTCCTATTGATTTGTTGCTTCATATTGTGTGCACAAGAGTCAACCTTGTCACCACTGCTGTCGAGTATCCTTTGTTTGAGCGTTGCTGTTTCGACTTTGCCTTTTATCGAACCATCAGTTCCTTCGTTCTTCTCAAATTTCTCTCTTCGGCCTTCTTTCTATCATATTTTCAAGATGTCCGAATCAACTTCCCATGATGCCCCACTGGTCTCGTCCCCGGGAGCTGAGCCTGCATCCCCGGTTAAATTCGAGCCCACGGCATCGGATATCATACCGGCCAAATTTAATTTCAACAAAGACCTTGAGGCCGAAAAGCCTTCCTCCGTTTCAAACAGGGGATTCGACGTGAGACGGTATCCCTCGTCCATCACCGATGAGAGGCTCGACATAGTCCAGGCTGATTGCGGGTGGGACACTCGTCCTGTTCGGGTCTTCTCCCCCGGACCTGATGAATCCGTTACCGACTATCGTGAAGGGTTCTTGTACGTTTACACATACCCCTTTACTCTCAAACTCGACCCTCCGGTGGATCTGGTCATTCTCGATATGTGCCGCATCTACGGCGTTACGCTGGCCCAGATCGGCCCAAATGTTTGGAGGGTCGTGGCGTGTCTCCGGTCATTGGCCAACAACGCCGAGAAGGAGTTCACACTAGCCCATTTGATACACCTATACTCCCCGAGGCTATTCCGGGGTGGTGTAATGAAACTGGCCAAACGGAGCCGGAATCCGTTCTTTGCGAAAATGGACGAAGACAGAGACCGGGGATGGTTGGAGCGATTCGTTCGGGTGAAAACCGAGGACATAATTCCGGCCGAGTATATGCCTTTCCCGGAGAAGTGGAATAACAAGCGTAAGTCCCAAGCCTCAAATAATTGCTTTGGTATTGCTTTGTCAAATTTTGATTCTTCCTTCTCACAGTTTCTTCTTTACTTTTGCCAGCCAAAGGGTATGTTCCTCCGGTCATCCGGAATCTGAACGATTGGGTCACCGTGCTCCTCGCCCAGCATCCCTACGACGACCGGACATGGGCTCACCTGTCCCGTGGCCGATGGGTCGCCCAAAACCACGGTAACCTTCTATTTTTATTCTGCTGCATTCCCCTTTATCTGTTTCATCCTTTGATCTTTGCTAACATCTTGTCTTTTAGGTTTGCCTAAGGGCTCGGTAGCTACCAGATCGGAGTCGGGGACCGCCCCTTCGGCAACGGCGCCCGAATTCGACACAGCGGGTTCTTCCCGTGTCCTCTCCGAAGCTGCAAAAAGAAAGCGGCCCTCCGAAAAGATGCAGACGCCGAAAAGGAAGAAGGCAAGGAGTGTTGCTCGCCCTTCGAGGGAAGAGACAAAACCCGACATCATTATTCGGAGAGTCAGCTCCGTACCCACCGTGGCTTCAATACCGGAGGGGGCGGTATCCGTTCCGCCCCTTCCTTCCATCGGCGAGGGTCTCTTGATTCCTGCTCCACGCTCAGGTGCGGAAGAAATACTTTCACCAGCTCCTCTTCGGTCAATTGACTTTGTCGACATTTCAGGTGAAACTTCTTCGGAAGACGCTCCCCTGCAAAGAAAGAGGCCCGAGGAAGCGGTTGAAGTTGAAGCCGATAAAGGGGTCACCCCGGCACCGGAGAGCGAAGCCCCCACGGGCGCTCGCCCGTCCCCCCAGCATGAGCCTGCTACAATTGCGGAGCCCTCGGCCTTTGCCGAAAATATTGAAACTGCTCCAAGTTCATCTACCCCGGTTCTGCGGGTGGATGACTTTGACGATATGTTCTCGAGCAAACCCCCCCGCCGCCGCTACCGAAGAAGCAGCGGGCTTTGGTCATCTGCCTATTTCTCGGGTCACAAGGCCGGCTAGCCGGGTCCCCGATTCAGGGGCCAGGTACAGCTTGGTGAATATCTTCCCGGCCCCGAGCGTGGAGCCAAGGAGAACTAGATCGGCCGTAGTCACCGTACCCGAGGACTGCAGCTTTTTGTCGCGCCCGGTGGGCATAACGAGCTATCTGCGGCCCCTTATCTCTGAATCAGACAAGCGCAAAATGACCGGGCTCACCTGGCAGTGCCTCATTAACGAGGGTATGCATGCAAGCAACCGGGTAAGCCCTTCTGTCATCCTTGTTCAATTTATTCGTGGATTTTATCCTTACTTCGCCTAATCCTTCTGACTCGTTTCACCTGTAGAGTGTGGTGCTGGTTAATAAAGCTTTCATCCGTGCCCAACATGAGATAAATGATCTTCGAGGGCACTTGGACGCCCAAGGCCGAGAAACGGAGAAATATCGGCATCTCCTTCAGGAGAAGGAGGAAGAGTTGAATCGGGCGGCCGTGTTGGCCAACCTTCGTCCCGAGCTCGATGCGGCTAAGGACGAAAATCGTCGTTTGAAGAGTGAGCTGGCCGCTATGACCGACTATAACCGGAGCCTCGAGGCTGAAAAGATCGGCCTTAGCCGGGATAAATCCCTGTTTTCTTCGAGGCTAGATGAGTTGGAGACCACGGTTTCTCGACTCCGGGGGGAGCTGGACTCGGTGAATGCTGATGCAACAACCCTGACCGAGAGAAACCGACGGCTCGAGTCCGAGGCCGCTTTGTCCGACGAGCGCAGGAGGGTGTTCGAAGAGAAAGCCGAGGAGCGATCTCGGATATGCCAAGGCCTAAGAACCGAGCTCGAGGAGGCGGTTATCGCCAATGATGCCCTTAAGGCCGAGCTGGATGCTGCCACTGGTAGGATAAGTGTCCTTGAAGGGGACCGGACTGATCTGGAAGCGAAACTGGCCAAGGCTGAGGCCGACTTGGAATAAACATGGAGAAGCGTTGAGGTGGCCGAGGCTCACACTGCTATTGTTGCCGAGTATGAGAAGTGGAAGTCTCGGCGAATCACCCTCGAGCAAGCCGAGCATGGTCTTTCGGATCTTCCGGCCCTGTTACTCGAGGCCAAGAGAATGGAGGAAGAAGCCAATCGTGCCCTCGGGTCCGAGTCAGACGACTCCGAGCGAACTGTGTCCGAGCACTCATTCACCTCCAGTCGCGCTGGATAGTGTGGGGATTATGCCTTGCTTTTTGTTTTTGTTTTTTGCCCTCGAAGTTGCCCTTGTAGGACTTCGTTTTTCTTTTGATGTAAGGGACATCCATTGTATAAATGAAAAGTGCATCTTTCTTGCTTCTTCGTTTGAATGTTTGTTTACTGCTTTTGCTATAGCTGTTGATCCGTTCTAGGACCGGTCGACTCATAGTCGTTAATTCATTGTGCCCGCCGGTTGTATCCGATATTTTATAGCCGGTGGCTTATCAAATTTTGGCTTGGATCATGATGATCTCGTTGCCTTTGTCGAATTTCGACCAAGGTACCCGGCGTAGGGTATGCGAATGAGGCAGCGTCGAGACACGACGGTCATCGATTGGGCATAGTATATTTAACAGAGAGTTGTTTTCCCAACTTGTGTAAAATGGGACACGATTCATTATGATCGTTTGGTCCTTATATCGGGGACTATGGTCGGTCACCGGGCCCTAGTTTTGCCGTAGCAAATGTTGAATGGGACACGATTCGTTATGATCGTTTGGTCCTTACATCGGGGACTATGGCCGGTGGCCAGGCCCTAGTTTTGCCGTAGCAAATGTTGAGCTTCTCCGTTTGTTTTAATCGGTGTCATCTTTGGTGTAGCATAGTACTCCCCTAGCACTTATCCGATCTTCAAGGTCGGGTGAGTGTTATTATGTCCCCCATCGGAGGGTGCGACACCGGTTATTTGAGTACTTGCCCTTCATATTCGTCAAGTAACACGTTGTACTCGTTGCCTCGTTAAAAACCTTATCGGAAAACCCATTTTGGGACAAAACCGGACTAAGGAAAAGAGTGCAACACGTGTTTTCAGATCTGGGTTCTAATTTTGTCCCACTCTTGTCTTCCTGCAAAAAAGAGAAAAGTTAATAAGAGAATACGGGGGGACCATACCTCAGCAGTAGTATCTCTTTAGGTGGGCCACATTCCAGTTATTACGCAGACGCTGCCCGTTTATGGACTCCAATTGATACGACCCTTTGCCCGTTATACCGGTTATCTTGTACGGGCCTTCCCAGTTCGGACCCAGCTTTCCCTCGTTGGGGTTCTTAGTGTGCAAGGTAACTTTTCGAAGTTCTAAATCCCCCACTTGGAAATGCCGAAAGTTGGCTCTTCGGTTGTAATATCTTTCCATCCTATGTTTTTGGGCCGCTATGCGGACCGACGCTCCTTCGCGTAGCTCATCCGCGAGGTCGAGCTTCACGGCCATAGCCTCCCCGTTTGATTCTTCGGTGGCATATCTGAAACGGAGTGTCGGTTCGCCAACCTCCACGGGGATGAGGGCTTCGGCTCCGTAAACCAATGAGAACGGGGTTTCCCCCGTGCTCGATTTGGATGTGGTTCTGTAAGCCCAGAGCACCTACGGGAGTATTTCCCTCCAATTATGCTTCGATGCCTCAAGTCTCTTCCTCAGATTTTGGATTATCGTTTTATTCGTTGATTCTGCCTGCCCGTTTGCACACGGGTGATACGGGGTTGACACGATTTTCTTGATCTTCAACCCTTCGAGGAAACTGTTGACCTTGCCACCCACGAACTGGGGTCCATTATCACAGGTTATCTCAGAGGGGATGCCGAAGCGGCAGACGATGTGGTCCCATATCAAGTCGATGACTTCCTTCTCTCTTATCTTTTCGAAGGTCTGCGCTTCAACCCACTTAGAAAAATAGTCAATCATAAACAAAATGAAACGGGTCTTACCTGGTGCCCGAGGTAACGGACCAACAATGTCCATTCCCCACTTCATGTAAAGCCAAGGTGAGATGACCGAATGCAGCAACTCCCCGGGCTGGTGAATCATCGGAGCATGCTTCTGACACCCGTCACATTTTTGGACAAAACGTTTCGTGTCCTCGTCCATCCGGTTCCAGTAATAACCGGCCCTGACAATTTTTCGAACTAAAGCTTCCGCACCGGAGTGGTTGCCGCAGGTTCCCTCGTGCACCTCTCTTATCACATATTCTGTTTCACCGGGGCCCAAACACTTAGCTAGAGGACCGAGGAAAGAGCGTCTATACAGTTGACCGTCCACCAAGCAAAAGCGGGCAGCCTTCGTCCGTAGCGATCGTGACTCCTTCGGGTCCTTTGGGAGCTTACCATCACGCAAGTAGTCGATGTACTTATTGCGCCAATCCCTGGTCAAGCCCATTATGTATATTTTGGCGTGCCCGGTTTCTATGGCCGTGTTTGATAAGTGCACCGTTGCCCCGAGGTTGATTTCCTCCCCCTCAACCGAGGATCCCAAGTTTGCTAGTGCGTCGGCTTCGCTGTTCTGCTCCATCGGTACGTGCTGCATGGTCCACTCTTTAAATTGATGAAGTACCACCTGTGTTTTTTCGAGGTACCGCTGCATCCGTTCGTCCTTTACCTCGAATACGCCGTTCACCTGGTTCACGACCAAAAGCGAGTCGCACTTTGCCTCGATTATTTCGGCTCCCATGCTTCGAGCCAATTCCAAACCTGCAATTATAGCCTCATACTCGGCTTCATTGTTAGTCAATCTAGCAGTTCTAACGGACTGTCGGATGACCTCCCCGGCCGGGGTCCTAAGGACAATCCCTAGGCCGGAACCTCTAAGATTCGAGGCCCCGTCCGTATGTACAGACCAAATGCCCGTGGTCTTTCCCGAGGTCAGCAAAAGTTCCTTCTCGACCTCGGGGACCATGGCCGGGGTAAAGTCTGCCACAAAATCGGCCAAGATTTGGGATTTGATGGCCATCCGAGGCTTGTACTCGATATCGTAACCGCTAATTTCTATAGCCCATTTTGTTAACCTATCGGATAACTCAGGTTTATGCATGATGTTTTTAAAGGGTAAGTGATTACTACACATGTGGGATGGCATTGAAAATAAGGTTTGAGCTTTCTAGAAGCGCTTACCAATGCTAATGCTAGTTTTTCTAAATGGGGATAACGGGTCTCTGCATCCCCCAAAGTTCTACTTACATAATAGATAGGGAATTGCATACCTGATTATTCTCAGACCAAAACGCCGCTTACCGCCATTTCGGAGACTGCTAGGTAGAGGAAGAGTGGCTCATCGGTCCTCGGTGTGTGCAGCAACGGGGGGCTGGATAAATACTTCTTCAACTCCCTTAGGGCTTCTTGGCACTCCGGTGTCCAAACGAAGTCGTTCTTATTTCTGAGCAAAGAGAAGAAACGGTGACTCCTATCCGAAGACCTCGAAATGAAGCGATTGAGCGCCGCTATCCGCCCGGTGAGCTTTTGTACCCCTTTTATGTTGTTCACGACCTCGATGTCCTCGATGGCCTTGATCTTGTCCGAGTTGATTTCAATTCCCCGGTTTGACACCATGAACCCCAGAAATTTACCAGACCTAACGCCGAAGGCACACTTCTCCGGGTTGAGTTTCATGTTGTATCTGCGGAGTACATCGAAGGTTTCCTGCAAATGCTTTAAATGGTCCTCTGTTTCCAGGGACTTAACAACCATATCGTCAACATAAACTTCCATTGTTTTCCCTATTTGTTCTTCGAACATCCCATTAACTAGGCGTTGGTAAGTTGCGCCGGCATTTTTTAATCCGAAAGGCATGACGTTATAACAGTAAGTCCCATAGCGGGTGATGAAGGATGTTTTCTCTTGGTCCTCCGGGTGCATCCGGATTTGGTTGTACCCGGAGTAAGCATCGAGAAAACTTAACATTTCATGCCCGGCCGTCGCATCGATCGTTCTGTCGATGTGAGGCAATGGAAATGAATCCTTCGGGCATGCCTTGTTTAACTCCTTATAATCGACACACATTCGAAATTTATTACATTTTTTGGGCACCACCACCACGTTAGCAAGCCAGTCCGGGTATTTTACCTCTCGGATGGAACCTATATTCAAAAGCTTCGTTACCTCGTCTTTCACGAAGGCGTGTTTTTACTCTAACATGGGCCTTCTTTTTTGCTTCACCGGGGGAAATTTCCCGTCCAAGCTGAGCTTGTGTGACGCTATTTCCGGTGATATACCTGTCATATCTATATGCGACCATGCAAAGCAATCGGCGTTAGCTCGAAGAAACTCAATTAATTTACGCCTGAGCTCCAGGGTAAGCCCCGTGCCCAGGTATACCTTTCTGTCCGGTAAGAACTCGAACAAGATGACCTACTCCAGCTCCTCCACGGTCGACTTGGTCGCGTCCGAGTCATCCGGCATGACAAAGGATCTGGGCATCCCGAAGTCATCCGGCATGACAAAGGATCTGGGCATCCCGAAGTCATCCTCTTCACACTTTGGGTCCGGCCCAGTATACTTTAGTTGCTATTGGGGGACCTCTCCTCCGGTTGTACCCTTCTCTTCCCGAGCTGGCCTCTCGGGGTGGGGAATCGCCTCTTCTACTGCGAACATTTCCTTTGCTGCGGGCTGTTCGCCTCGGATGGTCTTCACCCCCTCCGGAGTGGGGAATTTCAGCAACTGATGCAGCGTTGAGGGAACTGCCTTATACTATGTATCCAAGGCCTGCCCAATAACGCATTATATTTCATGTCCCCTTTGATCACATAGAACATTGTTTGCTGAATGGTGCCATCCACGTTCACGGGCAACGAGATTTCCCCCTTCGTGGTTTCACTGGCCATATTGAACCCGCTGAGTACCCGAGCCACCGGTACAATCCTCTCGAGCAACCCTAGCCGTTTGACCACTCCCCATCGGATGATGTTGGCCGAGCTACCTGGATCAACCAAAATACGTTTAACCTTAGTTTTAAAGACAAGTACAGAAATTACCAGTGCATCGTTGTGCGGTTGAACGATGCCTTCCGTGTCTTCGTCATCGAAGAAGATGGAGCCCCTGGTCGAATGGTCTCGGATGCGTTTTTCACGGACAATTGAGACCTTGGTCCGTTTCATTACCGGTCCCCGAGGGACGTCGATACCCCCAACTATCATATTGATTGTATGCTGGTGTTCAACCGGTTCGACCCTTCGATGAGCTTCCCTTTCTTTGTAGTGATTTTTGGCACGCTCGCTCAATAGATCTCGGAGGTGACCGTTCTTTAATAACCGGGCTACCTCTTCTCTCAACTGGCGGCAATCCTCCGTTTTGTGACCATGGGTTCCGTGATATTCGCACACCAAGCTCGGATCCCGCTGTCCTGGGTCCAACCTTAGTGGTTTCGGCCATCGCACATCCGGGACGCGGCCGATGGCCGATACAAGGCCTGAGGTGTTGACGTTGAAGTTGTACTCCGAAATTTTCGGTGGACCCTTATTTTTTACGGAATTTCCGGCATCGCTTCTGAAAGAGAGTCACCGGCTGCCTGACGGGCGCTCAACCCGCTTGCTACCTCGACCGGAGAGGTGGTTCGGGCCTTCCCTGGACCTTTCCGACCTGAAATTTGGTCTCTCCGAGTGGGAGTATGGCCGAAACCTTTCTTTTAATGATTCAAACTTCGCTTCATAACCTTTTCTTGACTTCTCGAACCCTCTATCCACTCTTAACTTTACCGGAGAGAGCTCGTACTGGTCATCTTCTACCCGAATCTTTGACTCATACCGATTGTGGACATCGTCCCATGTCACGGCCTCGTATTCCAGCAAATTTTCTTTCAATTTGGCCGAGGCAACTGAACTTAGCATGTTGAGCCCTTTTGTGAAAGCTTGTGCGACCCATTCTTCTGGCACCGGGGGGAGTTCCATCCGTTCCCTCTGAAACCGGGTAACGAACTCCCATAGCAGCTCATCGTCCCTCTGAGTTATCCGGAAGATGTCGGCCTTACGGGCCTGCACCTTTATCACACCGGCATGTGCTTTCACAAACGCATCGGCCAGCATTTCAAAAGAAGTGATCGAGTGCTCGGGTAGATGGTCATACCACGTCAACGCTCCCTTCGACAGAGTTTCCCCAAATTTCTTCAGCAATACCGACTCGATCTCATCTTCTTCCATATCATTGCCTTTTATGGCACAAGTATATGAGGTCACGTGCTCGTGCGGGTCCGTGGTACCGTCATACTTCTGTATGTCGGGCATTTTGAACCTTTTCGGGATCAGTTTCGGGGCCGCACTCTGTGGGAAAGGCCTTTGGATGTACCTTTCGAATTCGGCCCCTTCAGTAAAGGTGGAGCCCCCGGTATCTGGTCCACCCGAGAATTGTATGTCTCGACCCTCTTTTCGGTCGAATCCACCCGTTTCGCCAAGGTTTCGAGCATCTTTAGGACCTCAGTTGAGGAGCCGGCTCCGGAGTCGGCGCTCTCGGCCATCCGTGCTTCGTTTCTTCCGGTTTCAATTGTACCCTTTGCCTTTACCGGCCCTGCTTCACCCTTTCCACTCTGCAATTGGGCAATTGCTAATCCTTGCTCGGCGATTGCCGCCCTCTGTTCCTGCAACATTTCAAAGATTAAACGTAAGTTAACGCCGCCGTTTGGTGCGTCCGGTTCTCTCCGGCCCCGATCCCGGGATAACGTAACGGAATGGTGAGTGTTTAGAGGGTCGGTGGCCGGTGGGACGGCGTTCTCTTGATCTACGGTATTTTGTTGGTTGAGTCCTTCCCTTGAATCAACGGGGTTCGGATCAGCGGGGTTCGGCAATGCCCGCAGTCCGCTCCCTTCGTTTTCCGCCACGATCTCGGCATTATTGACATGACCGGATTGTTCGACGTCAGCCATATGGACCGTTTTCACAGAGATGGGTAGGGACGCTTTTTGTTTTGATGAATATGGTAGAAATCAAGGCCAAAGACCACTATTATCCTAGCCCCACGGTGGGCGCCAAATTGTTTACCCCGGATTCGGATAATCAATTAAATTTCTAAGTGGGTATAGGATATGTGCTTTGTTCTTGATGTGTGTTAGACAAAGAAAACAAAATATTTGAAGGTTCCTTGGTAGAACGGCTAATGACGACAGTTGGCTAGCGATACAAAGGTTTGTGAACAATGTATGATACTTGATGGATGGAATGCGATAATAACAATAACGGGTGGCCTTGGCCGAATCAAATGATGAAAGAGTTTGTATATAAGAATTCTTCTACTACAAATGTTCTTGAAAAGTAAGAAGAGCCAACCCCCTCCAAGGAGGGGGATGTGCTCTATTTATAGTGGCACTCCCATGGTTCTCTTACAATATGAGGCAATAAAATAATAATAACAAGGACTGCTCTGTACGGATTTGGTGGGATTAGACTGACGGCGCCGTCTGACATACGCATGATAGGTATTTGACCGTGATTTGACGTTACTGGCAGGTGGCTTGTCTGCAACGGCCACACGGACAAACGGCCACTCGGGATAACGGTCACTCGGATCACCGCTCGATCGGACCAACGGCTACGAAAGCCCGAGTCCTCGGGCTTGGCCGCTCCAACGATGCAAAAGGCAGATCCGTCGGTCTCTTTGCTTAGCTCCGGCCCAAGCATTACCCCGGTCAAGGGCGAATAGTATTCGGCACGTCCCTACTCCTTCCTCCGGTTCCTCGCTCCACCGGTTTGCCTCATATCCGGTTTTTACCGTATACAATATTGAGAGGTAACACGATTTATTTGAAGCTCATATATTTATAGCATGTGCACCATCTCGAAGTGTCACCCCAATAAAAATAATTATTCCATAATTAATACTATAATATTATTAGGTTGACGATATTAAGAAATACAAACATTAAATTAAATTAGAAGACCACCTTTTTTTTTCTCCAAAGCCAATAAGACCGCCTCATTAAGACAAAGAGGTACAACAACTAAAATTGTAGTAAGACTTTTCTAGGACATTAGAGTTAAAATTGTTAACGTTTAAGGCCTTGTTCTATACACTTGAGTCTTGCAGACTAATATACATTTTTGGAGTTTAATTGCTAAGTACCGCTGATGTAAACATATATTACATCACGTAATATTAATTTGGTAGTAAATCTTTATCATAAACTATTAAGAATAACTAAGAAGGAATTTAAGTTATATACATTGATACTATTTCTAAATTTTAACCTATAATAGCATGTTATTTACCGTTTTTACATGTTACCAATTAGTGTTTAATATTCGATTGAAATTTACTATATTCACTCGTGGAAAGAATTTAACCTCCCGTAGGCCGTAGTACGTCACCTCACTCTATGTTTGGTCGGTGAGTCTACCGTCTCCACGACTTTTTCTTTTTCGGGCTGCTACTCAAGCCTTCATGTGTTGATCTTAGTTTGGTTCGGCTTCGAGACTCTATCCTGACTTTCTATTAATTTCTATCAAAGCCTTTATTATATCACAGACATATCTTCAAGTAATTTGGGGAAGCGTTGGATATATATACAATGTTATTCCGAGAATGATAACTATTTCAACATGCCCCGAAACTTTGAATCTTTTACACTATCAATTCATAAAACTTAAATTCAATAAATTGTTGAGCATTAATGTGTTATGAATGGGAAATGGAGGAAGAAAATATGGAGGGAAAATGAAAATTTGAATTGTTCCTTTAGTGCTTTATAGAAGAAGCATTTCTACCACATTGATAGTGGAAAGGAAAGTTCAGTTCTTGTGCTTATATAGAGAAGCACATCTTCTAGCTCATAAAGAGTTGAGAAAAGGACCTCCTCTCGCGCCGTCGTCGTCGCTTGGCTTGGCTTCGGCTTCAGTCAAATGATCTGATTGATTGATAATGAATTTGGTTTTCCCACCCGTTATTACATGGCTTTTCTGAAAGATTGAAAGGAAGGCTGAAAACCTTTTCAGAACCAGTGCTTCAATGACTATAAATTTCGTTTGTCCTCAGATTTTTTCCTAACGAAATTTCTGAATTCTTCAATTTTCTTCTTCAAAACTTCATAAATTCAAGTGTGATTTTACAGCCTTCAAGTGATTCGCTGTCACTAAAGTTCGAAGTATCGCTACTACGATGAGTAATCTGTTTTCTATTTCAGAAATTGTTTTCTAAGTTACTATTTCGAAGTACTTTTGCAACACAGATTACTAACATAAATAATGCGATGAAATTAATAACGGACCATCTAACCGCGTAAACTAAATCTTTTAAGACTGACAGCAACACATAGTATATAATTTACAAATTTTATTGCCATATTGGCACTAAGATCCACCAATTATCTTTTCCTTAAATAAATAAAATAAAAATAGAAAGAAAAAAAAAGCCGTTGTACTTTTTCTCTCCACTTTCTCATCGTCTTCGTCTGTCTTAATGACTAGTTTTAACGTTTCAACTCACAATTTCTGTTGACCAAGTTTAGTCAATCTTCTCTCCCATTTTCCCTTTAGCTGCAACAATGTTTCTTCATTTCTTCTGATCATTTTTGTGTTTTTTCTCTAAAATTCATCACCCTAAACCCCCCCGTACTTTCTTGAAAATTGGAAAAAGAAGAAAAAAATCCAATCTTTAACTATTTTGGTCCAATAAAAATCCAATCTTGCTGAATAACCATCTGGGGTTCTTGTTCTGATTCTTGATTTTCACTTTAGTTTTATCAACTTTAGTTTCAGTTCATCAGCTACCATTTTGGCTAGATCTAAAAAAAATGGGTATTTGTGTAAGCAAAAGTAAACCTGAACAGTCCAATGCTAACAATGGACACCATGGATCAGGTGGAGTTCAAAACAATGGACCCCACAGAGCTGAAATTCAGTACACAAAATCTCCAGGCCCTGAATCTCAATTACCTGTAAGGCCACCACCAAGTCCAAAACCAGCTGTTAGGTATGATACAATTCTGGGTAAACCTTATGAAGATGTTAAGATTCACTATACACTTGGTAAAGAATTGGGTAGGGGTCAATTTGGTGTTACATATCTTTGTACTGAAATATCAACTGGTCAACAATATGCTTGTAAATCGATATCGAAAAAGAAACTTGTTACTAAAGCTGATAAGGATGATATGAGGAGGGAAATTAAGATTATGCAACATTTAAGTGGACAGCCTAATATTGTTGAATTTAAAGGTGCTTATGAGGATAAAGGTTCTGTTTATCTTGTGATGGAGTTGTGTGGAGGGGGAGAGCTATTCGATCGGATTATAGCTAAGGGACATTATAGTGAAAGAGCTGCTGCAACAATGTGCAGGGCTATTGTTAATGTTGTGCACGTTTGTAATTTTATGGGCGTGATGCATCGCGATCTCAAGCCTGAAAACTTTTTGTTGTCTGATAAGAGCGAAAATGCTGCTCTAAAGATTACTGATTTCGGGCTGTCAGTATTCATTCAAGAAGGTATGTTTTGCTTTATATTGTCCTTTTTGTTATCTGCTTTTTGACTGATTTTTTTTTTATTGTCAATCCTAGGGCATCGAAGCATATCATTTTGATAGATTGTATTGTTTTACATTGTTTCATATCATTTCATAATATATATTATTGTATTGTATTGTCTTATATACTTCTGATGAAACATAATGTTTGGATAGATTGTATCATTTTCCTTCGTTTCATAATGCGAAGCACCAACGGTCTAAAGAATAAGCTTACAATATTACAAAAAATAAGTAGGGTACAGGGCAGAGGCGGACCCAGGATTTTGAGTTCGGGGGTGCTGGACTCAGGAATTTTGAGTTCGGGGGTGCTCTATTAACTATTTATATATGTTTCCTTTATATTTTCTATACAATTATACACTCCGTGATTAAGTTTAATGGGTGCCGGAGCACCCAAACTTTACACATGGGTCCGCCCCTGGTACAGGGTAGAGTTATCATGAAAACAGTAGGCTAAAATGGTAAAATAGGATTATTAAATAGTACTAAAAAGTAAGGGCAAGATGAGAAAGAAAATAAGTTAACAATGACACTTCTTCGGCGTTACATAATAACGGATTTAACAATATGATAGAATAAAATTTAAGTAACAATCAAAACAAACATTGTATTTAACATAACAATACTATACATATTTAACATAACAATACTATACAATACAACAGGTAACAACCTTCCAAACAAGTTGTGTCCCCACATAGACAAAGTTCGTGAATGTGTTGTAGGATTAAGTATTTAGTAAAATGTTAACTTTAGAGGGGATCGCGGTCATATGTGTAATTACTAATTACACCTATATTAGTCTTGTATATATTATATCCTCCATTTAAGTGCCATATTTTTTGTTTCTATGAGTGGGTGGAAACATTTCCATCTTTTTGACACCCAGGGAAACATTTAAGGGGATCTTCTTAATCGGACGTAAATAATCAACATGCATATATATATATGAGAGTACTCAGAAGATCATCAGATCATAAGCTTGCCGAGTTTTTATTTTTTATGAATCGTTGCATACAGATTGCGTGTATTAATAAGCCGATTGTTGATTTCTTCAGTTCTGATGAACGCCTTCCCTTTTAGAAATATGTTCAAGTACCATCCCTTAGCAGTTTCTTTGTGATTTTCGTATCCTCCTTACTAATACTAACCTTGCTTCTATCTGTTTTTTTTTTTTTTTTTTTAATGGATTTGAAATTCCGTGCAGGTAAGTTGCACAAGGATATAGTTGGGAGTGCTTACTATGTTGCCCCTGAGGTCTTAAGGAGGAGTTATGGCAAAGAAATAGACGTTTGGAGTGCAGGTGTTATGCTTTATATACTACTCAGTGGTGTGCCTCCCTTTTGGGCAGGTAAAATCATCTACTCGCTTCTCGTTGTCTGAGATAATACACATATGACAATTTTCGTCACTATCTAGGATTCAAGTACTTACTTTATCTATTTGTTTGATATGCAGAAACTGAAAAGGGTATATTTGATGCCATACTTAAAGGGCATATTGACTTTGAAAGCGAGCCTTGGCCCTCTGTATCAAGTAGTGCCAAGGACCTAGTACAGAAGATGCTGACTAAAGACCCAAAGAGACGGATTACAGCTGCACAGGTTCTTGGTATGTGGCCTTTAAACTATAGCTTATAGATTTCCTTTATTCATTAATGCACATATTTTTTCTTGATAATCGTGATATCCACGTCAGCTTTCACGTCGACTAATTCCACGAGGTAAGTACTTGCTACCTCCCACCAGCAGAGGTACCGGGTAACTCTGTCCACCAAGGCTTGGATAGATTGGAAGAAATCACCTACTGTTTTTGGGTCCGTTGGGATTTGAACCTGAAACCTCATGGTTCGCAACCAACTTCATTCACCACAAGGCTACACCTTTGGGTGCAAACATTCATGCACATATTTGTTTCTTTTAGAGAAAAGGAATTGCATATACAGTAACCTCGCCGGTTGATTTAAAAATGATTTGTAATATACTAAGAGACAGTGTACTCCCATAATATATGGGCACTTGCATACTTCCTCCTTTCTAGCATTTATTTGTAGAAAATAATTTAAGAGAATGCAATATCCTTTAAGGCTTCGTCGATTATTCTGCTTTGTCTCACCCAAGGGACCTAACTGCTTTCCTTTGCAAGATCTATACTTTTATCTTCAATTACGGTTGGCATCGTGAACTGAATCTGTTATTAAGTAAAACACAGCTGCTGTTTCTTGTGAAAGAAGTTAGATATTGCATATTTTAATGGGGCCAAAACAAGTCCTTGCCACAAATTATTTTTTATAGATATCAGTCTTTTTCTGGCCTGTAACAGCATCAGTTCTAGCTGCTTGCCCACCAAGGTTGGGGCAGATGGACTCCCATGGGGGTTGGTACCGGGATTTGAATCTGGGATCTTCATGTTTTTCTCCTATGCCTCAAAAGCTGACCTATGCCATTGGAGACTTTAGATAATAACCAGAGTACGCTATTATTTGCATATAAACTTGATCATTAAATTGTTTTCAAAATCCATATGTTACCAGTTATATTTTTTTGATAAGGTTATTACCTGTAATATACATTAGTCACATTATTACAACGTCAGGAAGGATTACATCAAAATTGAAAGACTTGATCTGTGGCAAACAGCTAGAAAATTTGCTTGCAAAATAGTAAATTTCTTGTGTAAATCTACTAGCTTCAAGTCACTTTAAACCAAATGCAACCTAGTGGAACTTTATTTCAAAGAGAAAGAATTCATTTTGATGGCATCATTTTCCCACCGAACCATTATCCTTTTAGTGAGTACCTTTTTAATGATATGGTAAATTCTACCTTCCAAATTTCTTTGCTGAGGAGTCAAAAGTGGTCCTATCAAACTCCTAATCTCATGGGAATGGTGAGACATGATAAACCTTGAAGAAATATTTGATTGAGGTAACGAAATGTTGGCAACACAAATTATAGGGGTAACTTAGCTTGCAGTCTCACGTTCAAAGCTTATTTTTTATTTAACACTTTGAATCCATTACCCTTTATCAAAAAAAAAAATTCCTGTTTCTTAGCTTCAATCATTTCTACGAAAAGACTTCTAATTATTTTGTGCAGTACAAATATTTCTTCTATTGAAGTCAAAGGTCAGAACTCACAATATCCTAGGCTATTCATGCGCGAATGTACTCCTTGAGAACATTGAATATACGTGTGTTGCGAGTATGGTTTGCTATATCTTATTCTAACCATACTTTTGGTGTGCGTAATTGACAGAGCATCCTTGGCTGAAGGAAGGTGGTGTTGCATCAGACAAACCATTAGAAGGTGCTGTCCTTTCAAGAATGAAGCAATTCAGAGCTATGAACAAGCTCAAGAAACTCGCTTTGAAGGTAATCTTAGAATTTGTCAATTCTGCTGCAACTGAATCTAGTCAAACTGGAGGGATGGCTCAGTGGTTAAGCACCTCCACCCACGACCGGTAGGTCCTGGGTTCGAGTCACACTGGAGGGGAAGTGTGGAAACACTATAAATCCTCCTAAATGGGGTGGGAAAAAAAAAAAAAATCTAGTCAAATGGAAAAGGGAGATGTAAGGGTAAATAAGGACCAACTTTTTGCATGTACCGCTTCCTCGTATGATTGTCATGTTCTTCACATGCAAGAAGATTTCTTTCTTTCACTTTATGCGCGTAATCTCTCGTCCTTTCCTTCTTTTCAAGCAAACAATATATGAAGAACATGATTAGACTTAGCATGAGCCACCATATTTTTTGTGAAATTGGTAAGTCGGCTTTCTTACTCATAATTGTGTGCATGATCATTTCTTTGATAAGGATAAACCTAGCACACCTTCCGGTCAATGTATTTGTTGAGAGTATTTTTTTTGAAATGGTGGATTTGGTAAGTTGACATTCTTCCAAATGCTTGTATCCATGATCATCGTTTGGAAGTGATAAAATTCAATGCTGCTTTTTTCACCATGAAAAACAACAATCTTAAGGAAATTCAAGAATCATTGTCTGGGGAGGGTAGAATGTATGCAGACCTTACCCCTACGTCATGGCGGTAGAGATTTGTTTCTGGAAGACCCTTGGCTGGAGTGCAGCAAAGCGGAGTAGTTATGAACGTTCAACCACTAGACAAAAACTGAAACTAATTATCTTTCGACATTTTACTCAATTCTGTGGGCCCGTATATTTTCCCTATTTGTCTTTTGACAGCTGTCGTCTTCTTCCTTCTGCAAGTAATAACACATTGCATTGTCTGTTGTTGGAATCAGGTCATTGCAGAGAATCTCTCTGCAGAAGAAATTCATGGGCTCAAAGCAATGTTCGACAACATCGACACTGATAGTAGTGGCACTATCACTTACGAAGAACTGAAGAGTGGATTGGCTAAACTTGGGTCAAAGCTCACAGAGGCTGAAGTCAAGCAATTGATGGAAGCTGTAAGTCAAAATCTCCTAAAATTTATTAACCATCTCTTTCCTTCACTAAACTCCGAATAAGATCTCGTGACTTGTGAACTTCAGGCGGATGTGGATGGAAATGGCTCAATTGACTACACTGAATTCATCACCGCCACCATGCATAAGCACAGGCTAGAAAGAGATGAAAATCTATATACTGCATTTCAGTATTTCGATAAAGACGGCAGTGGGTAAGTCCTATGTGCATGTCTAGTGTAAAAACATGATAAAAAAAAAACCAATAGAATTGTGAGATCAGTTTACTCAAGATTACTATTTTGATGTTATATTTGTAGGTTCATTACAAGAGATGAACTCGAGACAGCAATGCAAGAGCATGGAATAGGCGATCCGTCCTGTATAAGGGAAATCATATCTGAAGTGGACACGGACAATGTGAGTTTTCACTGCTTCTAGCTAAAATAGTTGGACTTGTACCTTGTCACTAGGGCTGGCAAAATGGTTAACAAAACAAGATTCAAATCCTACTCATTAGACATGAATTGGATAACTGGCTAAAATGCATCAAATATGGATATTATCTACTAAAAAATGGATATGCAGATGGATTATATGAATATCTATAATTATCAATACCCATTTGTCTTGTTATTTTAATTTTCATCGGTTCTTGCTTTCTGGGAGTCTAAGTTTATTTTGGCTTTTAGCTTGTGTTCTCACCTGACTATTCCTGAAACCATCCATAATATGGATAGATATCCATGTTATCCGTCAGCTAACCCATTTTTTTATCCTTGTTAGATATGGGCAGGTCGAGTATTTTATCTGTTTTTGTTTGACCATTTTCGACCTGCCCATATTCGATCCGACCCGCCCATTTGCCACTCCTACTTGTCACATATATGCTAATTCTGTCAAATTTTCAGGATGGACGAATTAACTATGAGGAATTCTGTACGATGATGAGAAGCGGAGCCAAACAGCCAGCCAAGCTCTTCTAGTTGCACGAGGCTCCTCGAGGGCAAGTTGCAGAAGAGCTATTCTTGAAAGTGTGCACGATGAGCTCTTTCGTTGCATCCCCTTAGAACTGTCGGAGATGCATAACCAGCTATTGCTAGTTGAGACGTTTTATCGTTTTTCCAGTAGAAAACATGTATATTTGTGTTGTTCTCCGTTCAAAAGAGTCTTTGCTGAGTGTTTCTATTTGTCTTCTGCGCGATTTTTCCTCCCTTGTGTAAACTGCATTAGTCTGGAACTTGAAAGGCGTTGATTTAAGGCCACTCCTAGTGAATGACATTATGTTTCAATTATATGTTGCTGAGTTATTTCATTCATTGAGATCGTTCTAACTATGATTAGACGGGCAAAGAACTGCAACATTTCTGTTTTTGTGCTTTTTGGTGCTTCAGTGTTTGACCAATAAAAGATGGAGACAGCAACTTAGTGAGGAGTAGGTGTTTTAGCTCGTTAAGTTGTGACAACCTCTCTTTTAATACAATAATAATAAAGCTTCCAAAGTTATGTGGTAGGTGTTAGATTGCTTGGTGACAAATGAGCCGATTTGATTAAATTTGAACGGGTCAAAAAAGATTAAATTTATATAAATCAACAGCTCGTTAATCCCTGCTCTAGTGGCGTCGAATGAGTGGATTGGATTAGATTTGGATAGAGTTAATTTGAGTTGAAGTTATACAAGTTAATCCTCTTGAAAGTTACTTGGTTGAGATGGCCGAGTCAAGATAGGTTAAACAGTGAATCGTGGTACTTAATTTCTTACCAAATTTGATTTCTGATTTCTTATTTGTTTTTTTGTTTCTTCTAAAACAATAGCAAAGTAAGCTTCCAAATTTAATTTCTTAGTTTTTCTTTGGCTCTTCTGATACAATAGTAAAATAAGCCTTCCAAAGTTATTGTGCCGGCGAGATTCTTCTATACTCAATAATTGAAACTGAAACGGCACTCAACAAAACACAATAGCATCTACAATTTAATTTCTTAAAGAGTCTCGTTTAGGGAGAGATTATTCTCTCAATAGCTTTTATGTTTTTATATTAATTTTTCATATGTAGATCAATTAATCAAACCATAATAGAATGTCATGTCTCCTTTTTAGTATTGAAAAAAACGACACTTAACAATTGAATTTAGCAAACAAGCTTTATTTCATCCCACATCCTACCTAATTCTCCCGGATTATTTATCAAGATCAAGCAATTCCAAGTGATTCTGCTCAAGAAGTTCAATCTTTTAACATTAAACAACTATGCAGAAGGCTTTAAAAATGGATTGCAAGGTCAGGATAAGCACAACACAACATGAATTGCTCTAGAAAACCAATTTTTTTATTATCTGAAAACAAAGTACAACCATCACAATTCAGAAAAAAAAAAGAAAAAAAAAAAAAACCATAGCAAGATTCTCATGGGCATTAACCAAAACAACAAATACAAACAACTGCTATATTACTATGCTTCAATAATCCCAAATAGCCAATAACTTAAAAACCATGAATCTTGATCTGATCCCTTCTTGGCAACACCTTTAGTCACAAGGAAATAAGAAACATTCTTCCTTTGATCTCCTTGAAGTTGTATCACTTTGCCAAGCTCCTTATCCTGCACAACATTTCCATTGCAACAGAACTCTTTTTTCAAGTCTTTGAGGATTTTTTCGTAATTGAATTCTTTCCTCAAACCTTGAACTGTTGTCAAGCTTTTCTTTCCATTACTTTGTTGTATGCGAATATGAACATACTCTTTTGCTCCAGATGCACCTAAGTCCTAAGCCTCAACAAAGGGATCGAAAACAGATGGAACCTGGACGTCGATATTAACCATGTAACTAATTGGAAGAGAACTTCTCACGCTCCGAAACTGAAGCTTGTTAAGTTGTTCACAAAAGAAAGCTGCAACAAGAACACAACTTTAATATGGAAATGATCAAGATAAAAAAAATCAGACTACTTAAGTATTGAGCAAATATGAGATGATCAACAAACAAAAAATTCACGGTCCAAGGCTAAAGCTAGTAAATTGATCATATGAGCTGCAACAAGAACCCACTTTAATATGGAAATGATCAGCATAATTACGCAATATGAGATGAACAACATATGAAAAATAATGTTTTTTTTCTAGGCGCGTTAAAGAGGACAGTAATTTGACAACGATAATCACCTACTATTGTATAATGCTTGTTTCACAAGGCTTCTCTAGACTCAACAATTTGACAGCAATTACATACATGTTGTATAGTGCTACTTCCATATGGTTCTGTTATTGCTCATATTGCTTGTCCAATGCACTGAAAATTTTATTAATCGGCTACTCCTTTGTATTGTACTACTACTATAATACTCTATACGTCACCTTTTAAAAAAAAAGAAAAGAATTGGAACAGTAATTTGCCTTTTTGTGTGAACCATAAAGTTGTTGATCTAGGGTTTATTTTTTGCAATTATAGTTCCATTCGGACTCAATAATGGCGAGCTCATACTTTGCTCCCTATAAAAATGTTACTGCCTTCTCTACTCGCCATTACTCTTTACTTCTGGCTCTCCGCACTACACGAAGTGAAAGGCGAGTTCCTCTGTCAGCAGCAAAGGGAAAAAGAAGCGGATATGGTCGCTACTGAGGGCATTAAACGGACGTCCATTTTGGTGACAGCCTTCAAGCAGAAAGGAAACTGCCTATTAGACATGCATAAAGCATTTATCTTCACATAATAATATTATTATACATTGGTAAGGGTTCTTTTAAGTTAATAAGATGTTAGTCATGTGTTTGCAATACATTACCTTAGATCTTTTCATAAAAAAAATTATTTACTAATATGAAGGTTTGGGTAGTCTAATTCAGTCTTCCAAAATATATTTGTTCTCAAAAAGTACACACTCTTTCTTTCTTTTTCCTTAGTTTTATATAGTTTTTTATTTTATTTAAAACGTCAATATTGTGTAAGCAAAATAAAATTGTAAAATCTCTTAAAATTCGTTTGGGTCTGAAAATTTTGGCGGCCTAAAGTAAATACTAGATGTAGGGTGTCATGGAGTTATATTAGAAAAATTGTGATCTTTGGACATAATTTAGCGCTTGATGGATATATATATATATATATATATATATATATAATGCTTCTTGATTTTCTAGACTGTCATGTGATAAGACTGAAAGATCTAGCGGGAAAAGAAAGATCGGAAATATTGCAGGTAGAAACTCACGAAAAGCGAGATTATAATTATGATATTTTATAATTCTTTAAAAATAATAATTATAATCATTTGTAAGACAATTGAAAATATAAGACTTAGGTCCCGTTTGGACATGATTTGAAATTATATTTGGACATGTAATTTGAATATTTTAAGAAATGTTTTCTCTTATAGACATAAAAACATCACAAGTTGTGAAAACTATCAAAACATTCTCAATTCTTATACAATCTTACCAAATGAGCAAGTCATAATTCATAACAAAATTAATACGCTAATTCATAACAACCGGCTCAAAATTAATACTAGAAGACCTTTCTAAAAATACAACATCAATTGATCAAATTTTAGTTCAATAAATAAAATTAAACTATGGGTCTTTTTTTACAAAATTAAAAGGTTAGTAGACATAAATAAAATTTGGTGGAAGTTAATGAGATTGGTAAATGATTGATGGGGGTAATTGTTAAAAATATCTATCAACTTATGGGTCTTTTTTACAAATATAAACTTATGGATTAAATTTTATATTTAAAAAAATTGAAACCATGTCCATGCCATGGTTTGAGACCATGGTTTCAAACCATGGCATGGCCAAACGCCTACTTAGCTTATGCTTAGGAAAAATAATATTTCCTCCGCATCAATTTAAGTGTCTTACTTTTTTTTTTTTAAGAAAGTAATTAAACCATTTTCTTAGACAACCAGATATAAAATTTAGCTTATGCCTAAGAAAAATAATATCCTCTATGTATCAATTTAAGCCGAGTCTTATATTTTCAATTGTCTTAAAATAGGATTATGATTATTTTTTAAAAGAAGGGTAAGAGAAAAAAAAAAAAAAAAAAAAAGTAGCTCGTTGCACTAAGTTTCCGATATGCGTGGGGTTCCGGAAAGGATCAATACTTGTTAAGAACTTATAGTTTCTTCACACAATAAAATATACGAAAAAAGGTCAGATTTGCACTGTACTCTTACACATACTCTATTTTTGGATTATATTTATCCTCTCTCCTTTAATTCTCTTTGTCCACGCCTTTATTTTTCAATGTGGCGCCTACATGAAATTTCTTTTTCTCAATTAAAATATATTTTTATTTAGCCAATTTTTATTTTGTTTTTTCTTTTAAATCCGACCTCCATTGAAGGAATTTAAACTTGGGAAAATGGTGATAGGAAAAAAACGATGAAGAAGAAGAGAAAAAGTAAAATAAAAACGGAGCTATGTATTCTGGCAGATGTATAGTTAGTTAGTCGGAGCTGCCAAAATTGGGACTAATTATATACTAGAATGTGAAAACAATGACTTTTGAAGAAGCCAGATGGCGATTAAACGATTATTGCTGCAATTGGCTGATTGAATCACCATTGCTCATGTAAGGTGAGGCTGGGTCCCTTTTGCATCTGGAGGACTATTGGCTAAAATTTTATACCCTATAGCAATAGACAGAGTAAGAGATGATGTGGAGATGTTCCCTTTGCTATTGGCTACCAACGAAGCCTCCATATTCTCATTGAAATTATTAGCGATTAGTTGGCTGACTTTCCATGAGAAAAACATTACTCGGGGTAGTCGGGTTCGGAGAAGACAATGGGGTGCACGGGAGTGGGTCGGGAAAAAAAAAATTTGATGCAGGAGAATAAAGGTGGAGACAATTAAACGGATGAAATATGACCCCAAAATAGAATATGGGAGCAAATATGACCTTAAAGTTGGATGATAAGAATAAATATATCAAAAAAATATAACAAAGAATAAATATAATTTATTTGTAAGAGTACACCGGCAAATCTGACCCTTTTTCATAATATATAATACGGAAAAGGGCCAGAAATGCCCTTAGGCATAAGTGTAGCTAAAATAGATATCTTTTTCGCGTGGATTGTCCTTCAACAACGATTTTTAATTTTTATTCTTTGCTTAAAAAAATAATAAAAAATATTCTTAAGTTGTGGATTTGAATCCTCACTCAATCAAAAAAGAAATTTATAAGACAAGACTTTCGCAAAACCTCTACCTTAAGACCTAACATTTAGTCTATTCGGGCAAAAGTTAAACATTAAGATAGAATTTGCCTTAATGTGTCCGAACAGGTTTAATTTTTGTCCGAAAAGTTTGCCTTAAGACAAGGATTTTCCTTAAGACTTAATTTTTAGCTGCTGCCTTACAATTTTTTTTTACTGAATAGGAATTAAAACCCAAAATCTCAAGGTGTTAAGCAAAGGGCAAAAATTAAAAATCATACCTAAATAAGGCCAATTGTGCAAATTGCCCAAAATAGACGGAAGAAAGACATTTTTAGCCCAATACTGGGATGAAAAAGGGTATTTTTAAACCTTTTTGATAGCCCAAAGCATTTTTGGCCCTTTTCAGAACATAATAGAAACATGACAGTGGTGCCTCATTAGCTGTTCTGAAACAGCTGGCTGCTTAGCTTTTGGATTTAGTAAAGAAGCTTACTTCGTTCTAAATCCTACTTAATTCCCCGGAATTATCTCTAATGATAAAGCAATTTCGGGTGATTTCTGTTCTTTAGGTTTACTGTTTATACTCGACAACCATGCAAGCTCTACAAGTTTAGATAAACACAAGCACAACATGAATTGCTTTAGAAAAACAAATTTATTCTTATGATCTGAAAACAGAGTACAACCACAATTCCGAAAGAAACCCATGGCAAGATTTCATGGGCATTAATCAAAAACCACAACCGCTTAACAACGAATCCAAACAACTGCTATATTAATATGCTTCAATAACACCACAACTTAGAAACCATGAATCTTGATCTGATCCTTCTTGGCAACACCTTTACTCACAAGGAAATTAGAAACGTTCTTCCTTTGATCTCCTTGGAGTTGTATCACTTTGCCAAGCTCCTTATCCTGCACAACATTCCCGTTGCAACAAAACTCTTTTTTCAGGTCTTTGAGGATTTTTTCGTAGCTGTATTCTTTCCTCAAACCTTGAACTGTTGTCAAGCTCTTCTTTCCATTCCTTTGTTGTATGCGAATATGAACATACTCTTTTGCTCCAGGTGCACCTGAGTCCTTAGCCTCAGCAAATGGATCGAAAGCAGATGGAATCTGGACGTCGATATCAACAATATCAACCATGTAACTAACTGGAAGAGAACTTCTCACACTCCCAGGTGCACCTGAGTCCTTAGCCTCAGCAAATGGATCGAAAGCAGATGGAATCTGGACGTCGATATCAACAATATCAACCATGTAACTAACTGGAAGAGAACTTCTCACACTCCGAAACTGAAGCTTGTAAATTGATCACACAAAAGCTGCAAACAAAAAAACACTTCTTTAATATGGAAATGATCAAGATACCAAAAATCCAACTACATAAGTAGTTAAGAAAATATGAGATGATCAACAAAACAAGAATATTCCAACTAAATAATAACATAATCATACATATAAGAAATCCAACTTCATAATGAGATGCTCAACAATATCAAGTAATCCAAACTACATAAGTATTAAGCAAAGATGAAATTATTGACACATGAAAATCCAACCTCATAACTATTAAGCAATATGAGATGATCAACACATCAAGAATCCAACTAATAATAGCTTGAACAACATATAAGAAATCCATCTACATGATGAGATGATCAACAATTCCAGGCAATCCAACTATATAACTACTTGGCAAACATAAGATGATTAGCATATAAAAGATCAAATTAAACTATTAATCAATATGAGATGATCAAGATCAATTATCCTAGAGGGTAAATTGCAATTCATCATTTGGCTTTAACTACTATAAAGATAATTTAAAGATCAAAGATCCTAACTTTGATTGATGGAAATGATCCACTGCACATACAAGCAATTCAAGTTTTAACAAAGTCAGCCTCAAAACCCAACTAAATATCCAAAACTTCAGCTGAAAGGGACTATCTAACTATAATAAAGATGATCCAAGGATCAAAATCCAAACAAAAATATAAAATATTAGAGCTGAAGAACAAAAAGGCAATAGCAGGCAACAATCACAGAGCCAAAGATTATTATTAGAGCTGAAAAAACAGAAGAAAGAACTAACCTTTAAAAGGTTAATCAACTAAATCAAACACTGGATGATGTTAGAAGAGCAGAATAGGCTTGTTATTTATAGACAAAAAAAATAGAAATTGTGGCGGTGCAGGTGGGGTCACAATATTCGCAGCCACATAATATTAGTTAATCTTAAAGTCTTATTAACATGTCTAATCCTGATTAGAGATATACATCTGACGGCTGTGATTTGTTGTCCCTCCGAATTTGATCAATATTTGGATTAAGGATTGAAAATTAAATTTTATGTCTAATTATGAAAATATTTACTATCGGTTGTCTGTACTCTAAGTATAAACATCCGATTTTTCTCATATTTGTTTATAAAGTATAAACACGTTTTAAACGTTATTATGCACTTTATACAAAGTTAATACACTATTATAATGCGTTTTCCTCAGAATAATATTATAAATTGGGGTACGCGGGCGGAAACATTTTCACAAGCTTATATTTTTTTAAATATTAAAACGCGTAGATTCAACGCAGGGAGACATAGCTTAGGAATACGGCAAGTTTGTTAGTTATGTGGGGGCCACACGTGAGTTGGGTCAAATTCAACATGTGTGGGACCCGATTCCTCTTTCCTATCTGCAGAGAAGAATCCAGATAGGCTTAATATCCAGATGGACCCTTAAACTTGGCATATTTTGTAAGATAGGCATATAAACTTATAAGGTGACCAGATAGACACTTAAACTTACTCAAAGTGTATTTTTCAAGTTTTTCAGTTGTTTTGAAAACAAAAACTATATTTTTCAAACACTCACAATTTTCATGGCCAAACAAGCCCTAAATATATCACAAAATATTTTTTTAAAAATGCAAAAATAAGACAAACGCATATACATGAGACTATAAATGTGCACTTAAACCAATAAATACTCGCTAATCGCAATTTTGCAGCTTTCAATTAACTCGGATTTTTTTTTACACTTGAATAATTAAAAAAAAATAACTTTAACCAATAAAAATCCTTAAAAAAAGAAATTTCAAATTAAGAAATTTCTTTTTTTTAAGGATTTTCTTCTCGGCTTTACAGTTTTCTTAATTTGAAATTTCTTTTACACTTGAAATACTGAACTTAGAAATTTCTTAATTTGAAATTTCTTTTTTTAAGGATTTTTATTGGTTAAAGTTATTGTTTTTTAATTATTCAAGTGTAAAAAAAATCTGAGTTAATTGAAAGCTGCAAAATTGCGATTAGCGAGTATTTATTGGTTTAAGTGCACACATTTATAGTCTCATGTATATGCGTTTGCCTTATTTTTGCATTTTAAAAAAAATATTTTGTGATATATTTAGGGCTTGTTTGGCCATGAAAATTGTGAGTGTTTGAAAAATATAGTTTTTGTTTTCAAAACAACTGAAAAACTTGAAAAATACACTTTGAGTAAGTTTAAGTGTCTATCTGGTCACCTTATAAGTTTATATGTCTATCTTACAAAACATGTCAAGTTTAAGGGTCCATCTAGGTATTAAGTCATCCAGATAATTGCAGAACAACTTGGGCTCTACTTGCGTGTTACTTTAGCCTGCTTGACGGGTCAATTTCCACTTTCTCTTGGTCTTTATTTATTTAACTTTTGTCCTTCCAATGCGCTACTCTTTAATTTTGTCCTTTAAAATTAATTTTATGTTTAAATTACACATCATAATATTCACAAAATTATGCCTGAGTCTTAAAAGAATTTATATTCGTTTGACAAAAATTTAATTTTAAAAGACATAAATTAAAGACCAAATGGTCTTCAAATAGGCTGGTATTAATTTATTTCCTTCAAAATTAAACTTATAACTATGAGGGTATAGTTTTTTTAAGGATATTTGTGGATGTTATGATGTGTTATTAGATTTTGACTTTCAAAATAGAAAATCCGTCCATCTGAGGGACAAAAATTAAACCAGCACAAAATAAGGACGAAATGACTCGTGCAATTACTTCCCGCTTGACTCCTATCTGATTGGGCCGTAATTTTTGTGGGGCCCATCATATTATACTTTTTTACTTTGTCTTTTACATTTCAAATTTTTTCACTTTTCACTTTTTCATAAAGGACACAAAGACAGAAGAATATACATAATTTCCATTTTCGGAAGAAAAAAAATGTGAGACCCTATGATTTCCTATTTGTATTGAAAGCGCAATAACTACGACCTCTTGAGTCTATGTGGCTTGGAGAGTGATTATAGCTCTCTCGAAGGTTTAAATGTCAAAAAAGGAATATTGAGTAAAAGTTTTTGGAGGTCTATGTGAGGACCCACCATGTCATCATGTCACATAGGTGCCACTTGACACATATATTTGCCATGTGGAATGATTACATAAGAGGAAGAGTAGATATTATAGGAAGATTCTAGAGATATAGGGAGGTTTCTCTTGGAAGACCCTAGAATTTCATAGATTTGCATGGAAAGTCCTTGGAATACTCTAAGTGTGTAGAGATTTATAGAATAGGGGCTTATTAGTAAATATGTAGGGACTTGTATAATAATTATTATTTACATACTAGTCCCTAGGTGAGTAGTATAAATAGGAAGGTAATTCATTTGTAAATCATCAAGCAAAATCAATCAAGTCTTCTATAACAAAAAACTTCCTTCTAGCAAATTTCTCTTGTCTTTCTCAATTACTATTCCCTTAGCGATCTTGAGTGTAGTAAACTAGGCTGACTTGGCATAGCAAGATCGTGAGCAAGTTGTGCAAGAACGTGAACGAGTTGTCAAGTGCCGCACGTGCGCTTAGTTGAAAACTAAGGACGTGACAACGTGGTATCAGAGCGAAGGTTACGACTGAGGGAATGGAAAACGACGGAGAAATCAACGCTGCTAAAACCCAAGCCAACGTCACCTAGGATGCTGCTGGCAAGAAGGGCCATAACAAAAAGATGAATGACGCCAACAAGAGCCAGGAGGTGCCGCCAGAGGTTGTGCCAAATGAAAGGCTTACATCCCAAGAACCATCTACTACTGAGGCGAGCGAGGATGACGTGGAGGTCCTGTCCGAGGACGTCTCGCTCGGTAAAGAGTGGGTTATGAAGGTTAACGTGGGGATGGACGCCATCGACATATTTGGCCAACGTTTGGGCAAGGTGGAGGGCACTCTTAGCGTTCTTGAGGGGCATACTCTTGAAAAGATTGAAAGCATCCGAAATGACTTGGAAGGGCACATGCAGGCTGAGATTGAGGTAAAGCAAACCATCACTACCTTAGAGTGCAGACTCATGGAGGCGTTGAGTACTATCGATGCCATGAAGACAAAGATAGTGGCACTCGAAGAGCAGGTCAACGTAGGTGTGACTGAGGCAGCCAACAGTGTTGTCGTGATGAGGGAGGCTAAGATCGAGGCTCCTAAGCCACCAGTGTTCAAAGGGGTTCGTGATGCACAAGAGGTGGAGAACTTTCTTTGGCACTTGGAGAACTATTTCAAGCATGGCAAAGTAAGGGACGATGAGGCCAAGATCAATACCGCTGTGTTGTACCTAACAGAGACTGCCATGCTATGGTGGAGAAGAAAGGTCGCTGATACTGACAGAGATCTATGCACAATCAACACGTGGGATCAGTTCAAGAATGAGTTCAAGCGACAGTTCTATCCAAATAATGTCTTGTACGAGGCAAGGCGCAAACTTAGAGAGTTGAAGCAGACAGGGAGCATCCGCGACTATGTCAAGGAGTTCACCACCCTCATGCTTCAAATTCCTAACCTCACTAGCGATGACTTGTTGTTTCACTTTATAGACGGGTTGCAAAATTGGGCTAAGCAGGAGTTGCAACGCCGTTAAGTCGCAGACATAGACCAAGCCATAGTGGAGGTCGAGTCTTTGATGGACTTCAGGCATGACAAGCACGGCAAAGGCCAAGGCAATGAGTCAAGGGGTAGCGATGCCAAAGATGGGAGAGACCATGGCGAGAGCAAGGAGTCGCAACAACAATACTCCAAGACTCAAAATGCAAATAAATTTGACGGCAAGAAGTCAGGTGGTTGTCAGGGCTATGCTGAAAAGAAGGCGCAGAACGAGAAGAAGGGATGCTACTTATGCGGAGGGCCTCACAGCTTCAAAACTTGCCCTAACCTGAAGAGCATTAGCGCTATGGTACGTGCAAGTCACGAGCAAACGCAAACACATAGTACGTGAATCACACAGTTGAGGACGATTAGACTATGTGGCGCTATCGCGAAGCAAGATAGTCAAACCAATGATAATAAAAACCAGTACGTGGATCTCACCATCAATAACAAGCCCGCTCGTGCACTGGTAGACACTGGGGCGACTCATAATTTTGTGACCGAGGCCGTAGCGAAAAGACTAGAATTGAAGCTCACTCCAATTAACGCCCTCGTCAAGACCGTGAATGCTAAGCCAGAAAATGCTCATGGTGTAGCTAATGGCGTTAGTGTCAAATTGGGCGATTGGAAAGGTACGACAAATTTTACCGCCACTACTATGGATATCTTTGACATTGTTTTAGGGCAAGAATTCTTCAGGCATTGCCACGCGATGATCGATCCCTACCTCCAACGTCTCTTGGTCATGGAGCGAGAAGGCGCTTGCATGGTGCCTACAGTGATTATGTCGCATGGACAGGGCCATGCACAACTTTCAGCTATGCAGCTTGTCAAGGGGCTCAAGGAAGAGGAGCCAACATTCATGGCAACCATTACAAGTTTGGAGGAAGATAATAGTACCCAAGAAACACCGCTGCCTTGGATAGATAATTTGCTCGAAGAAAACAAAGATGGTATTTTCGAAGAGCTACCTAAGAGCTTGCCTCTTAGGCATGAGCTGGATCACAAGATTGAGTTGGAGTATGAACCGGGAAAGGGTCAAGTCATGCATCGATTAATATCACCGCCTCACACGATAGGGAGATTGAAGCCATCATTGACTACTAGGCCAGGCGGAAACAAGGGCAAAAAGGCACTGCCATGTTCCTCATATATTGGAAGGGGAAATCACCGGAGGAGGCCGCATGGGGGCGGTATGAAGACTTGTGGCAGTTTAAAGACAAGATTCAAGAGTTTACACAGCAGCAGTGCGCCACGGTCGTCGCACCATCAGGTGGGGGAGAATGTGAGGACCCACCATGTCATCATGCCACATAGGTGCCACTTGGCACATATATTTGCCATATGGAATGATTACATAAGAGGAAAAGTAGATATTATAGGAAGATTCTAGAGATATAGGGAGGTTTCTCTTGGAAGACCCTAGAATTTCATAGATTTGCATGAAAAGTCCTTGGAATACTCTAGGTGTGTAGAGATTTCTAGAATAGGGGCTTATTAGTAAATATGTAGGGACTTGTCTAATAATTATTATTTACATACTAGTCCCTAGGTGAGTAGTATAAATAGGAAGGTCATTCATTTGTAAATCATCAAGCAAAATCAATCAAGTCTTCTATAACAAAAAGCTTCCTTCTAGCAAATTTCTCTTGTCTTTCTCAATTACTATTCCCTTAGCGATCTTGAGTGTAGTAAACTAGGCTGACTTGGCATAGCAAGATCGTGAGCAAGTTGTGCAAGAACGTGAGCGAGTTGTCAAGTGTCGCACGTGCGCTTAGTTGAAAACTAAGGACGTGACATCTATTTGTTATTGAGTTATAGTAATGTTTGACGTAATCAACCCTAAAAATTATTTTAAGGAGGCCAACAATCTAAAAATTCCTTAATTTGAAAATATTTACCTGCCAATAATTCTAAAGAAAAATTAACAAGTTATTTAGCGTAAATATTATTAAGAGCATTATTTGGAATGGTATAGATAACACACCTCAAGCGGCTTATGCAGGGACAAACTTAAGAAGATGGTGTGTCATTATCCGTATTAGAGTCAAGTCAGTAGAGAGTCCAAGTTTCACTCAGTAACGTATAACACTCCTAAGCATAATCTTAACAGAACTTTAACTAAGTACCAAAATATAAGAAAATGACAAAATGGTCCCTTATCTTTGGTAAAAAGATAATAAGTTCAAATAGCGTCTTTGAGTAAGGTTGTTCAAAACTAAACCGTAATCGATAACCTAACTGCAAAATTAGGTCATTGATAATGGGTTATCGGATTAACGATTGGTGAACGAAATAAAATTTTATAGTTAACATTTTATCAGTGCGGGGGTTAATTACTCAATTTTCTTATCAGGTTAACTGTTAACCCGTTAAGACTTATCGTATTTATATTTTCACCCCTAAGTATATGATGTATCTATTGTAAATCTTAAATCTAAAGCCTATATACGCTTCTTATCTATTCACCTTTGTTAAGGGAAATAGAAAGAGAGATTCACAGCAAAGAAAAACAATAGTCATGTGTTAATAGTCACTTTGTTGATGGTAATATTCATGGAAATTTGCCTTTGTAGTGGCAATGACTATTCTACGGAGTGCAGCGGCTACTGTCCTAAAGGCTATAGGAGACAATATGGAGTATTGTCTCAATGACTGTTGCCCATAAAAATAATTATAAAGATTTCGTCAGTTGAAATTGGATTACATGTTATGATTTTAATTTTCATTTTCATTGTCTCTTAGATTTAGTCGATACATCGCTTGATAACCGTCCGATAATTGCTAACGCGATACCGAGCCAACTGATATCTTACTAGTTGGCTAGTGGATTAGTACATTAAAAAATCGATAATTGATAAGCCAAAGTGTTAAGCGTAATCGTCCGCCCAATAAGCAGCCCTACTCTTTAGTATCATTTGAGTTTCATTTGAGCAGCTTTGATCTCTTAAGTTTTTCAAAATGAACATTTTGGTTTCCGTTAAATATTTATCAAACTTTGATTATTAAGTTTAATTGAATTGTAAAAATAGAAAATATTTAACAGGAACTCGCCTCTCTATCTCACAAAGGTAGGGGTAAGGTCTGTGTACATCCTGTTAGACCCCGTATTTTATACGTCGAGTTATTCGCGAAGGAATCGACGTGAGATAGAAACCTCGGATTTTTAATTTCTAAACTAGAACTAATCGGTTATAAATTTTACTTAGTATAAAAATGTTATTGGAGATTAGGAACTACTTAATTATGGTGTTAATTAAAATTTTGTGACAACCATGAACCAAGAAGGAACACCAACGTGCAATACACAAAAGATGACTCAAAGTCATCTAAAACAAGGCTATTATGGAAGACATACAAATATGCATTTAATGTTGATTCATCCACTACACTTTCATTATAATGTGGAAAATTAAATTGGAAGAAATATACATGTAGTATTTTGGCCAAGGTGGCTGAAATTGGAGGAGAAAAAGTTGAAGCATGCAATTGAATATTGAAGCATCCATTACTTTATGAAAGCATGCATTATTCTATGAAGACATAACATGGTGGGGGAATCATTTCACATTAAATAATGACCATTCATCTTGTATGATTACAATGGACAAAGAGTAGTGTATGAATCATCCACTACACATGCATATGTCTTGTAAACAATTGAAAAAAAAGAAGAAGAAGAAAGCAAACAAGAGAGAGGGTCGGCCAACAAGGTAGCCGAAAGTTGTAGGAAAGAAATAGAATTTAATGCAAAGTTAATTGAGTGCTCAAGGTCAAGAGTGGAGCATGTGTTGTGTCCAACTTGTAGGCATCATATTTTAACAAAATAAGGACTAAGGAGATCAGCAAATACATTCATTTCAACTACACAACACAAAGAAAGAAAACCTAAACCTAGAGAGAGAAAGCTCTCGGCCAAGCTTGGCTGATTTTGAGCTCCTTGAGTCTTGATCCAAAAATTATTTTCCAAGGTGTTTCAACCCTTTAGAAGGTCCCTAGAAACGTGAAGATAGTTATTGGAGCAGCAAGAACAAGTATTGGTTCATTTTACAAACTCTAGCCAAGTTGAGAAGTCAAGTTGTCAAGGTAAGATCTAACTTTCTTTTTCATGTATTAAGGGTGATGTAGATGTGTAAATATAAGTTGTATGCATGAAATAAGGTGTGTTTATGTTGGAACATGATAGTAACCACGAGGTTATAGGTGTTGATGTTGAAGTATGGTTGTAACTTGAAGAACATGAATCGCATGCATAAAATCATGAATGTTGGTGTTGGAATGACTATGTGGCCGAGGGGACTGTTTTGGTGGAAGTAATGAACTAATTTTCTTTAATAAATAGGGTTGTTACTATCATAGATCTCATGGTAAAAAGAATGAAAAGAATTGGAAGGTTAAAGGTGAAGTTGTGTTAGTATGAAAATAATTGAATCTATGATTTTATGTGAGTGATGTTGAAGCATGTTGAAACCGTGTATGGACTGTTTTGTGTGGAAGTTAGAGAACTGATTTTACTTGATATTTTGATTGTTATTGTCATGAATTTTATGATGGAAATAAAGGTGTTTAATGGGTGGAGTTGGAACTAAAGTCGTTTGTGAGTTGTTGTAAGGATTATAGAAATGACGATATAGCTTAGTTGCGTATGAATTGATGTTGTACTTGTCGTGTGGATAGCTGGTCATAACTTACTGAAATTATATGAAAAGAAGACATGAAATAATGTGTAAAAATCGTATGTGGTTGGCTTAGTATGTTCGTAAACGTTTGCAAGAATTCCGAACATTGTTATGTTGTCGGTTAGGGACTGTTTTGGATGTGTTGTTGGTTAGGGACTGTTTTGGACTTGTGTTTTCATTAAGTTGGAAAGACTAATTATAAGTTAAGAGTATACATCATGTTGTATGTTGGATGGGCTATTATAAGTTGTTACATGCAAACGTTAAGGCTACGAACTATTAGAAGTAACTTGATAATGTAGTAGCCGTATGTGAATCGTTATTGCATGTTGTGAATGTGGGTTGTTTAGAATATTGTGTGGGCTGTCCGGATTGGTATTGAACACATAATTATTGATGTTGGATTGGTTGTATGTGGTTGGTTTGGATACAAGAGAAAACGTCGTCTAAACATCTAGAAAGGAGTTACTAACGTTAGAATACGTTTTGAATCTCCCCGTAACTTAAACGTAGTTGTTGGCATCTTAATATAGGTTGAAGTATTATTGGGCAGCGTATACATATTGTGTGACGAATAAGCGCTAAAGGTATGTAAAGCTAACCCTTCTTTCTTTTTGGCATGATCGTTGTGAAATGAATATATGATATATATACGATTCCAAGGGAACTCCTATTCCTAGAGCCACTAGGATGGCTATTGATCTTGATTCCCATAACTTATGTTTTGTTTTATACATATTGATATGTACACATGATTTCAAAGTTCCATTTTGATATAATCCACAGGGACATCCGAAAGGTATATGATATGATTATTATTTGAAATTGCGAACGATGGTTCGTGTTGACTATTCCATTGAGTCCTTAAAAATGTTTTGAATTGCATATAGTTTCTTATTACCCTGCTCGTGCATGTCTCAATATATCTTTCACCGAGTCCCGGGCCGGGAATGTTATGTTATCGTGCATAGTTCACTGCATTACTCACCGAGTCCTTCATTAAAGGGCCGGGTACGGTATATATATGTATATGATGATATGATGATATGACGATATGACGATATGATGGTATGATGATGTGATGATATGATGAAATGATGATATGATATGGTGGCCAGGAGGGCATATGATGACCTTATTCACCGAGTCCCTCATTAAAGGGTCGGGTACGATATATACATGCATATGATATATGATATTGACAAATATGATTATGTTACAAAGGGAACTGTTTTGGCATTCTGGATATTGTACACATTTACTGTACTCCATATTTCAGTTATGATCCTTTTACTATATTTCACGCTTTACATGCTCGGTACATATTCCGTACTGACCCCCTTTCTTCGGGGGGCTGCGTTTCATGCCCGCAGGTGCAGATACTCGCTTTAGTGATCCGACAACTTAAGATTTCCCTTCTGCTATTTTGGAGAGTTCCGTTGTTCCGGAGCCCAGACTTTGGTACAGATCCTTCTTGATCTAAATTTATGCATATGTTGTCTAAGGGTACGACGGGGCCCTGTCCCGTCATATTTTACTGTTGAAACTCTTAGAGGTCTGTGGACATATGTGTGGGTCGTATTCAGACGTGATCAGTTGCGTGTGTGTTATCAGTATGATTATTCTATCGTGGTAGCAGCCTCGCCGGCTTGCAAATATTATCATGTTGTGGTAGCAGCCTTGTCGGCTTGCATTTATATGAATATTTATGCGACAGTTCCGAGACCATGGTTTGGCCGTTATATGATCCATATTGAGTTTGTTGTGAAAAGAACATATAGCTAAAGAACATGTATACGGGTGTCCAGTTCGTGCACCAGTCACGGCCTACGGGGTTGGGTCGTGACACATCCTACCCTTACAGCAGGGGCGGTGCTACACTTACTGAAGGGTGTTCATCCGAACACCTTTCGCCGGAAAATTGTACCGTGTATATAAGTAAAATTTTATTGAATTTGTAAACATATCGTAAAATGAACACCCTTCAAACAATAGAAGGAGTTAGTCCAACGGTTAAAGGTGTTCAAAATGCCCTAAGGGTTGCAAGTTCAATCTTGAGTTTCCCGCTTTGCTGCGTCTACTTATTTTTAAAACGAGACAGATCAAATGTTGGCTTGATTTACTTATTTTTCTTAATAGAAAATGAAGTATTCTATGGTTTGAATTAAGTCACAATACAAGGCTTTTAGAATAATAATCTTATTTTTTAATAAATTTATTTTACAAAAGGGGAAAACCTTTAAAAAACAATAGAACAACAAAAATTTTATGACTTAGCTAATATTAGGTAGTTAGATTTAAAGTTTTATGTGCACACCCACTCATCAATTTTTTTTAAAATTATTTACTACTTGAAACTTTGAACGCTCTTAGAAAAATTACTGCCTCCATCACTCCTTCGAGAGCCCACTTATGAAATCACACTTGATATATTGTTGTATTTAACAGGAATTCGCATTTGGAACTACACTTTCTGTAGTTTATATTATGGTCCATTAGAACTACCTTTTGTCATTCTAATCTATTTTTATGTGGTCTGTACTTTATGTTGCAGTTTCTGAAGACGAAAATTTATGACAGTTCTGGTTAAATTTTCTTTTACTGTTTCGATTAAATTTTACAATAACAGTTTAGTAAATATTTAAAGTTCACTTTTGATAAACTTAAAGAAACGAAGCTGTTCAACTGATAGTTAAAATTCTATTTTAAACCTAGTACCAAAATAAAGAACCACTTTTGTCATTTTTTTCTCACCAAAATACACTAGGCAAAAGGCAAAATTGCCCGCTACAGCCACCCTCAGTCAGTGGCACCATAGCTGATTCTAGCCTAGGTATTCACATAATTTCCACCTTTCTTGATCTTTATCAATTGCTCATCTGCATATATCTATCTACACACAAGTTATAGAATGATAATCAGAAATCAAATATCAAGAATCTGCATTTCTTTTCAAGAACCTTTTTTTAATACCAAAAATCTGTTCTTTATCAAACACTTTTCATCAACAACCCATGTTACACTTTACTCAGATATACAAAATTTGGACACCCATTTGAGGTCACTTTGTGCAAAGCCTAATCCTCAGTATATTAATGCATTTTCACATTTTAACCATGTAATTGATGATTTAGGTGAAACCCCATCTGAGTCAACTTGCAATTTTCTTGTTGTAACTTTGGCAAAGAATAAGGAGTACAATCTTGCTTTAAGGGTGTACCATAAAATGAGAAAAGTTCAAGTCTTGCCCAGGTTTTTATCATTAGCTGCTTTGGTTGAATGTTATGTTTATGTTCATAGCCCTAAGTTAGCAATTGGTGTCTTGGGATTGATGTTAAAGAATGGTTATAAGGTTAATGTATATCTTGTTAATGTTATATTGAAGGGTTTATGTGACAATGATATGGTTGTTAATGCTATTAAATTTGTTTGGGGTTTGGATATGAAAGAGGTAACGCCTGATATAGTTAGTTTTAACACCCTTATGAAAGGACTCTGTAAAGAAAAGAAAGTACAAGAGGCTTTGGATTTGAGGTTTAGTATGGAAAAAGTGGTGAATTTTACCCCAAACGCGCATTCATATGCCATTTTGATGGAGGGTCTTTGTTCGGTGGATAGGTTGGATGACAGTATTTTATTGTTGGAGGAGATGAGAAAAAAGGGCTTGAAAGAAGATGTTGTTGTGTATAGTACACTTATAAAAGGGCTTTGCAATAAAGGATATGTTAGTAGAGGGAAAGAACTTTTGAATGAGATGTTGGAGAAAGGAATTTCTCCAAGTGTAGTCACGTATTCTTGTTTAATTAACGGATTTTGTAAGCAGGGAAAATTGAAAGAAACTACAATGTTATATGATGATATGTTGGACCGCGGAATCCAGCCTGATGTTGTTACTTTTACGGGCATGATTGGTGGGCTCGGGAATAACGGGATGGCTAAAAAAGCAATGGAATTGTTCAATTTAATGATACGTAGGGGTGAAGAGCCCGGAAACATAACCTACAATATTCTTTTACGTGCACTGTGCAAGGAAAGATTGTTGACCGATGCTTTTCAAATTTTAAAATTGATGATAGAGAAAGGCAAAACACCCGACGTGATCACCTATAATACGCTAGTAAAAGGACTTTGTGAAATTGGGAAAGTGGATGATGCTGTGACAATTTTTGATTCTATGTTGGGTGACGAGACTTATGTTCAGCCGGATGTTATAACATTGAACGTACTAATTCGTGGGCTTTGCCAAGATGGGAACCTCGATAAGGCTGGAAAAATTCATAACAAGATGGTTGAGAAGAAGTCTCTAGTTGATATTGGAACTTTTACTGTACTTATTGGAGCTTATATAAAGGCAGGCGACATTGTCAAAGCTTTTGAACTTTGGAAGCAGCTAAATCAATTGAATCTTATTCCAGATTCAATAACATATAGCACCATAATTGATGGATTTTGCAAGTTGAGTGCGCTCAATATTGCAAAAGGGTTGTTTCTCTGGTTTAGACAAAAGGGATATTATTATCCAACTGCTTTTGATTACAACAGCTTGATGGATGCCTTATGCAAAGAGGGTAGTTTGGAGCAAGCAAGGAAATTGTTTCAAGAGATGTTAGATGGAAATTGTGAACCAGATGTAATCTCATACAATATTATCATCCGTTCAGCTCTGGAAGCAAGAAATTTGCAGTCTGCTAAGGAGTTGCTTATTGATATGTCTAAGAGGGGTTTGAATCCCGATGCTTTCACTTTCTCCATATTAATAAACAGGTTTTCGCAGCTAGGACAGTTGAAGGAGGCGAAAAAATTATTTGAGAGAATGAGTGCATCTGGCTTGACACCGGACATTACTGTATATGACTGTTTACTCAAGGGTCTTAGTTTGAACGGTGAAACAGAAGAAATTATTAAGTTGCTTCACAAAATGGCTTCTAAGGGCATTGAACTAGACCTCGGACTTACTTCAACCATCATGGAATGTCTTTGTAATGTTTCTGAAGATCTTAATGTGGAGGAATTGTTGCCAAACTTTTCGCAGAAAAACTCAAAAGAATTTAGTATTCCCTGTAGTGAATTGTTGAAGAAGCTTCGCAAGAGTCTTCCCGAGCTTCAGTTAGATTCTGCTTTGTAGTACAAATTCACACGCTTCTGGCAGCTGATGAGAGAGCTTTTTTTCTTTTTTTTACATAGGTCAGTATTACATTTTGACTTTTAAAGCTTTTGAAATGCAAATGCAGAGTATGTTATCCCATAGTCTATTATTTCCTCTTAAATTTTTTTCTTGTCGATATGCAAGTAAAGGTATCTATGTTGATTATATAGTTTGTGAGAGATATCGTGTAATCATCTAAGTTGCCTCTGTTTCCAGGAGACCGGGTGTTGGTCCTTCCATCTGCAGTAAAGGGCATAACGTTGAATCCCCCAATATCGATCACTGCAACCCTGCATTGCAAGAACTCAGATGGCCTTCTAGGGTACTCAAGTGAACTTAAAATTCATGGTAATTGGTCTCTGTTCACTTCCACGTGCTTTTTTATGTGGGACATCGTGATAGCAAAAGAATGGAATTTGTTAGCATCACAAATCGCTTAGTTTCTTTATGAGCGTCACAGTGATAGGGCTCCATGTTTCATCAAAAAATGATAGGGCTCCATATTTTCTCTGAAGATTTTGTTGATTCCCTTACACGGAACTTAGCAGTTCGCAGTTAGGTCACTTCTTTCGCCACTAATATTTTCTGATCATCCAAAGAGACCTGGTGATGAGGATCCTTCTCCTCGCCATAATTATGTTTAGAAACGTGTTGGACATAAATGCCCATTTTGATGGTCTTGACGCTGCAAGTTATTCCAACTACCTTCCCCTAATTCTCGATAGGAGATTTATCGGTGTGGTGAATGATTGGTAAATTTTTCTTTCTTTTTCAAGGGAAAGAACATGGATGTGTAATCAACAGTCTATTCGTGCAACATTTAATACTTACCTGTTTTAGGGGCTGTCATTCGTCTGTAATTTTGCATTTAGAATATACTGTAGCTTTCAGGATGATTTTCAAGCTTTTGCTCTAGAACTTAAGATACTGGAGCGATGCATTTAATCATGACCTACGTATTGATGTGTATAGGTTAAGACTAAAGAGTTGTTCCATTATTTGAACCGCTGATGTTTTTCGTGCTTTATATCTAGCAATGAAGGGGCCTAGCGATCTAAACTTCATTTGCATCGCCTGTATATAATATAACAACCACGGTGAAATCTGGGGCCAAAGGGTTGGCATTCAGAGATCTTGCATGCACAGAATTTTGAGAAGTCTTTTTTTGCTCTTTCAACTGGGAGTTATATGAATATTATATTTACGTACCACCAACAGGTTTATTTTCAGTTACCCAAATAACATACTCATGTTAGCTGAAAATTTCTCTAGTATATGGAAATTGCAGCCTCCATTTTTTTTTTGGGATAACTGTGATGTACAGGTCAACTTGTGCGCACCTCGACTAATTCCACGGGATACCTGCTACCTCCCCAGCAATAGGTACCAAGTAACTCTGTCCACCAAGGCTTAGACAACTGAGAAGAAATCACCTAGCGTTTTTGTCTTTCGCTGAGATTTGAACTTGAGACATCATGGTTATCCTCCCACTTCATTGACCACTCAGACAAACATTTGATACTTTTCCTTTTTTGTAAATCAGTCAAGTCTATGCAAACTCCAAGGAAATTCCATGTTTCTTTCTCTTGTTTGAGTTGATTTTTAGCAGTGATAATGTCTTCTAAACAATGTACAATTGTTTACTGCACTATTTCTGTTATCTTATATATTTTTACCTTTATTCTAACTGAAACTATCTTCCATCTTGCTTCAGAACCATGGGTGTAAAAGTTCTACTGCTCCAGAAAATGGAAGTTATTCAGAGCATGATGCACATGCAATGAGGGTCAACAGAAGTTATCCAGAGCATGGTGCACCGGAAATGAGGGTCAACAGAAGTTATTCAGAGCATATTGCACAAGAAATGAGGGCCAACACACATATCAATCGTAACATTCGAAGAGGGAGCTACAGTCTAACGGCTTTACCTGGTAATTTGATCTTATGTCAGATTTATATTTCTTATGTTTTGTAGTACGTTAAGAACCTAGATATCTCCTGGGGAGGTGCTGGTTGTGGGAGGTCAGCCAGCTTTTTGCAATGCAATAGAATACATGCTTGAGTTGCTGAAGGATGATCCTTTTATAGAGGCATCTTTGTTTTAAAGCGTCCAAAAGCTTCTAGATGTTTGTAAATGTCATTCTATTGTGGAGGAAAAGGCATTTGAAGTGCATCAGTTGTAAGAAAAAAGCTCCCTTTGTGGATACTCGATTTTGTGCGGAGAACCATGTCTATCCTCTAGAACCTATGGGGATCATCAATGTACATGTAACATATTTCAGGGTGGAGACAGGGATCAAGGTCTTTGCAATCTCAGTCGTAAGTGCTTTTAGTGGCAATATCTTATGGCTGTCTGATTTATTTTCTTAGTTTTTGCATTCGATGTACCAAAAACTTAAAAAAAAAAAATCCACTAATAGAAAGTTTCTCATTGTCTCTCCTCAAGGAGATGGCAAGTGAAGAAATTATATATTATCTGTTCGCATGGATAGTTGTTTAGAGTAGTCAGCTCTTATATTGGATGTTGTTGCAATGCCGGCTAGACTATGTCAAATGGGGAATTGATGTCAGTCAAGTACTTCCCTCCTCTGAAGTTTGTATTTCATATATCTATACATCTGTTTCTAATGTTTCTGCTCTCTCTTGTTAGCACTCTACCAACACCACTTTCAACTCTTTTTGATAAGTAAATAAGACTTTTATTCATGAATTGCTCCAAGATGGTTCGTAACAGGGTACATTAAGGTCGTACTGATTAAACAAAAACGAAATAGGGTACATCAGATCATTAGAAAACCCAGCCCCCTAGCTGCTGTTCTAACCAGTGAGCTGACACTGTTATATGCAGCTCTCCTGCTTACCCTGTATCTGCTGTGAATTTTGTAGTTTAGCTGAAGCATCCTCTAGTGCATCTGTTGACTATAGCAGTAATGGTAACTTTAACTCCTTTTTGCCAGTTAATTTCTGGTGATTCTATAACATACTTCTTAGTTGTTTGACTTTGTTCCCTGAGGTATGTTAAGGTAAGCATTTTGATGGCCAATTATCTGCAGATGCAGGACTTGCCCGAGAATTCCGTGTTGTGCGAGATAATAGAGTTAACCAAAATGTCAATAGAGTGGTAAAGGATGTCCAGACTTCGACATCTGCTGAACCAGTGATTTCAAATTCTTCTGTACAGAGGTATATGCGCTGTAATACTTTCTATACTTAAAGGGAACTGGCTGATCAAAATAATGTAAATATAGTATGTTTGCCTCTACATGATATCTTGATTGAATATTCAATTTCTAGGTTAGTCAATATCCAATGAGCTGTTTAATTAAAGGGTGGACCTGGAATTGATTGAATGCCATGAGATATTTACTTTGGAAGTTGAGGTGTATTTCCTACAATGTGCATGGCTTATATTTTGATGTTTTAGTCAAATGGTGATCAAGCTCTTAAAATAGCTATTTTACCCTCTCTTATCCGTTTGTTTTTTATTTTACGCGCAGCTTTGGGGCTAGTGGGGCAATACAGACCTGCCAATTATGTTCATGTACACCTGTGTGTGTCAGTTCTGCTTAGTTCGATCTTGTGTAGTAGAGGTGTGCATTTAGATTTAAGGAAAATTGGAACCCTCTCCCAATTAGTTGAATCTTTTTTCATTATCTACCTTGATAATATACCATTTTCATCTTAAATTAGATGAATTCCTGTAACTAACATGACCACTGAGAAAAATTGAAGTTTGGATTAATATATTTAAAAAAATAGCTGAACAGGCAATTAATCAAATTTAAACATAATAGTTGAACAGGTAACATAGTCAAGTGACATGTTATTGTTATTGCATGTGTAATAATTTCCTATCTATGTATATGTCTAATGCATTTTTTTGGGTATTTTTCCCTCATGTATATCCCAGGATGTTGTCGCCTTTTGAGTATTATCCTTTTATCCAACTCGAATTGAATGAATGTAGACACCTTTTATCTTATAACTGCATTAATTTTGTTGATTTCGACCGAGATGAAACTTGGTAACTGATTCCTGCTTCTTTGGCCATTCATTATTCACAGATATTTGTAGTGCCTTAAATGTTACTGTGCCACACCATTATGAGAATCATACTTCTGTTCATGTTCCCTTTTTTATTTTTGCAAGTTTACTTCTGTCATGTACCTCTGAATTTTATTTTCTACCTTTTATCTTAAAGATAAAACTCCTAAAAGTTCTTTGGTTCGGCAACGCCAATATATCTTCTTTGTCTTCTTGTGATCATTTTTACTGCATTTGCTGTACATCATTGTATAAGGTGTGACTATTATCTGTTATTTCCTGTGCTTTGATTATTCTATGTTATCTGTGTCGCTTGCGTTACTTCATTTCCATATCGCTTTGAATCTCTTAGCCGTATCTGACCTCTTTTTATGTTTTTATTGAGTCGAGGGTCTCTCGGAAACAGCCATCCTACCTTGGTAGGAGTAAGGTCTGCGTACACTCTACCCTCCCCAGACCCCACGTTGTGGGATTCCACTGGGTTGTTGTTGTTGTTGTTGTTGTTATACTTGAGGCCCATTATTGTTTTAGTATGGTATTTCCCCCCTCTATTGAGTAACTCACAACTTTTAACTAATAATGTTTATGTTTTTCTTGCTGGACTTTGCAGCAGTTCAAAAGGGACTTCTGACAATACTTTATCCTCTGGGAGTCGTTCATCTCAAGCCCCAAATAGGAATTCTCAACATACACACTCCAATGATGCTAATTTAAGTAACTAAAGGTCAAATTTTTTCTGGACAAATGCATGCATCTGTTTCGAATGCTGCTCCACAGATAGGAGGGGTGAAGCCAAATGGTTCTCGGCCACATTCTATTACACCATCTAGCAATTATGTCATTGAAGTTTATTTGTCCTTTTCAGATCCCGTTCATGTACCATCTCTTGATTCAGATCGGCTGCAAAAGTTGGTGCTATTAAGCGTGAGGTTGGGGTGGTGGGTGCTCGTCGCCAGTCTGCTGAAACTTTTGCCAAGTCCTCATCTTCACCAAGCAGGTCATCTTCAAACTTACACATGGAGCAGGCCCGACAGGATGGTGGTACCGCACTGCACATTAACAATAAGTTAGAACAATGCAGATCTTATTAGAAGAGAACGTTATATTGATAAATTTCTATTCACAGAAATAATGCTCGCAGTATAGTGGGTGATGAATATTCCGCAATGAAAATAAAGCATTCCAAATTTTGTCAAGCACTAACCGTTAAACCGATAGAGAAAAAATAAAAGGAATTTTTTAACCAAGACATGTTTCTTTAATTGAACTTCTTTTTTGATGTTTGACCTGAATAATATAACGCTCTCAACTTTTATGTTTTTGTTCATGTTATTAAGTTGATGTATTGTGCACTAACCCATTATTGTTTTTATCAAGATTCTAATTATGTGGATATTTAAATTGCAGGATTTAATAGATTAAATTTTCAAGAAATAAATATTTAGAGATATCACAGTGTAGATACGAATAAACAAACAGATAATATCTTTATATCTAGAAGTTAAGTTTTATACTTTGATGAAATAACCAATTACATAAATTCTAGAATAATGTGAAAATCGTTGGTTAAATTATTATTGGTAAGACATCTAATAATAGCACAAAGTATTGTATTTTTTAAGATAAATATATTTATTCTCATTTTCTCAAAATGTATCAAACCTCAGAGAAGAAGAAATATATTATTTAAGATTATAATTTTATCATATCAAAGGACTCAAGGAAAAATCTAAATACTTATTATAATTACCGGGTAATTCAGCAACTAAGTCAATATAACAATATTATTATGTCATTTAAGTGAATGTTGCATCATTTTAACATTCATTGTTATTTCACATAATTTATTCTTTTCGTATAGAATTTGTAAGTTATTGACACGTGCAATGCATGTACGCTGATACTAGTTCCATGTATAATATGGTAGGTTCTTTTAGTTCAAATTAGGCTTTAAAGTTTTATTTAAAAGTTTAAGCTGATATGCTAAAGGAATAATGGCAAAACTGGCTAGCGATTGGGCCTAGTTGATTTGTAAAGAAAATGTACTGGCTAAGTTAACTAACAAATCTATATATAATATAAAGCTAGACATAAACAATCCTATGTGGCACCTCTCTATGGCTTCCATTGACATTTATCTTTTTTCTCATTTTTTTGAGTTTTTCTCCCTATTTCTTATTTATTTTATTGTGACAATGAATATCTTAATTCTCATAATACTAATAATAGCATTTATTACCCTGTAATTAGCATTTGTTAATATTTATTAATATCTATGCATGCACGAATTCAAATTCTGTCAAGAGAAATAACTCATTGTCTTGATAACTCTTCTCCTTTCCTATAATTTAATACTAATAATAAATGATAGTACTAATACTGGATCTTTAATACCTATGCATTTATCCTGCCAATTATCTCTGGCCTTTGATTTCCCTAACGTTACCCTTTCCGATGTCTTTTTGTATTATATGCATTATGGGTGTAAATAAATTTTGTTGTAAATGGGTACATAAATCCCTCTATTAAGAGGTGTTCAAAGCCGGTAGAACTCTTTTGCAATGAACTTTTATTCATTCGTGATGGAACGTAAGCAGGCTTACACGTGAGCTAATCATATCTTCTACGAATCCTAATTCAGTAAGGTAAGGAAAATGATCCATCCGACTATATACTGCAAATATATTCAAATGAATGATTTTTATCAGGCAAATGTTTAGAAATCTGTTGCTAACTCATTATTTATTAATATGATATGAAGGTGATAATAAGTTGTTCAGAGACAAAATATTGATTTTACGCTACGTTTGGAATCTTCTTTTTTTCGTATCTTTTGTCTTTTCGTAGTTTTTAGCTTAGAATATTATTATTTTGATGTAAGTTATATACTCTAATTTTCTTTTAGGATAATAAAGATATGTTAGTTTGTTGCTGATAATAATTGTCTTCGAATGCGGTTTGTTTTCTTCTAATTCTCTTATTTGGTGGATGTAATTTTATTTACTTTTTATTTTTATTTTTTTGGTGATTCATTGAAATGGTGCGTTTGACTGATCATAATTATAATTTTGAATTGATGTTATTTTCTTCTTTTTTGTTTCATTATGTTTAGGACCTAGAAGTAGAGCTTTCTACTTTGATCTCTAAATTTGGATGTTTACGAAAGAGACGCAAAGATTGTTGATAATTTTTAGGTTAATGTATATATTCTTTTAGTTAAAGTTTTTCACAAGCTTAAACTCTCTCATCATTTTTAATTTTCCCAATTAATGAACCAATAACAAACTTTTTACTATTATAACAAACTTTATTAACTAGGTTGGATATTTTCAGAAATAATTCTATTGCCGAAGTTTGCTCAACTCTTTAGAAATTAAACTATATAATTCATACGCTCGATAATGCGAGTGATATTTGTTCGCAATTTCAAATAAATCTAAGGACACAGTTATTGTCGCGGTTAGTCTGCCAACAAGCGACTAATCCTGCCAACAGTGATAGAACGGTTATTTATTTTTTCTCGATTTTGATGGATAACAATAAAATGTAGTTTCATTGTTTGTGATTTAGTGCAGCTACTGATGTATGGTTCTTTATTTGAGTTTTGAAAGAAAAATTAACTGAAATATTTTTAAAAGGTTGAAATATGTTAGACAATAATAATAATAAATAAATAGATAAATACGATTAGTAATTATAACAATAATAATTATTATGTTAGCCATAATTAATATATCACAATTTATGGCAAGTAGAAAAACTAATCTTTTGCTTCACTTAAAGATAACAAGACATAATTTTTCTTGGTTTGACGTTTAATGGATATATTTTTTATTTATTTTTTATTTTTTATATGATTAAAGACACAAATAGAAAAAGGTTATTTACATCCTTCGCTGATTTAATATATTCTTACACATTTGATTTTATCTTTCAATAATTTATATATGGATGTCTTTTATTGTATGTCTATTTTTTAAGATTTCTATTATATATTTTTGTATCTCTTTTTGTCAAGAAAATTTATAAAATATGTGTCTAACCGCGCGAAGCACGGACAAGTTAACTAGTCTATATATAATATAAAGCTAGGCATAGGTAAGATGATGTGACACCTCTCTATGACTACCATTTCTATTTATCATTTTTTCTCCCTTTTTTGCCTTTTTTCTTCATTTTAAAATTAATGTGATATATATTAAAAAGCCAAAAAAGTCACTCTCTTTAATTTTATTAATTACGCCTCTTACTTCTCTTAATTACACCTTTTCCACTTCCTCTGTAACCATTGGTAGTGGTAACCTTCGACTATATTTTTCACCTCCTAGAGGACTTTTTTTATTCATCTTTTCATTTGTCTTATTTTTAAAAAGAATCACATATGTAACTTACCTCTTTATTGGGAGGTTATGACTTTTCAAATCCATAACCCCCAATAATTAACGTGTTATAAATTGCATCTTTCCTTCTTCTTTTTTCTCAATAAATTGCATCTTCCCTACGTGATAAGAAACATGACCTTGGGGGACGTGATTTTATTAAGAAGTTTTCCTCCGCCAAAGCATGAACAAGCAAGATGCACTATTTGTGGAATGTAGATGCTGAACAAAGTGGTGGACATTTCCTATGCCAAAGAAATTTCTCTTTGCCCTGTAGCACTTTCTTTTAACGGTGCTAGATTTTAAGTCTATTCATCCTTTTTTTTTTTTTAATATATATATGTATATTTCTGTTTACTATCCCATGCCTTATACATTTTCTTTTTCATGTATTTTCTATATATTCAAAAAAAGTTCTAGATAAACAAGAAAATATACATATAGATATATGAACTTACTCTTTTGTCTTTTAGATGCCATTAGAGTCAAGTCGTGGGTGTTAGAGATTGGAGATTTTAGTTACACCATCTATCTATGTTTCTTTCTTTTGTTTTATATTTTTATTCTATATTTAATCTGTTTTAATATGTTAATTGTTCAAGTGTAATTTCATTGTTGAATTTATTGTTGAGATTTTGAAAAATATTTTGAGAGTATACATCACCATTGTTAGTGTATGAAATATATTTGTTTTCTTTTCTTTGTGAACTGCCTTTATAACTTGCTACATTCTGTTCTCTTCCTTTTTCCGTTTCTAATTCTGGTTAAATGTTCCATTTCTCCTACAATATGGATTTAGTGAAAAGGTATGAAAGCAAAATTCAAGAAATAGTAGCAAAATTATTTCACTTATAAAGAACCATTAGTTCAAAGCACGGGGTCTGTCAATTATTTGAGATTAAACTATGTACTTCATTCGGAAGATTTCAAAATCACCACCAAGGCATTCATTTATTTACATGTTATTCCAAATCTTTTATCAGTTTGGTCTTATAGAAGGTTCCGCAACTTTGTTGTCAACTAGATTAGCGTAAATTTTGATGTTCTTTAAACCTTGTATTCATGTTTGTTGTCACCAATGTTTTCACTTTCACTTTAGAATAGATGGTAGTTCTTCCATAAATTTTAATGGAACTTGTTTGTGAGGTTGTTGTTTCCTTTTTGTTTGAATTGATAATATTTTTTTAATATTTACTATTAGGAAAAGGTTAGTTCCTATATTCAAATAGTTTTTCACGACCGCGCGACGCGCGGACAAATATACTAGTTCTAGCATAAAGGAGAATATGCTGGTTTCACTGGAAATTTGTAACTGTCTGTATAATGACTATCCAGTAATTCGAGAAGAGTACATGAGTGGCTCTTGAAGTGTTCCCCCTGAAGTCCATCTACCAGTGTATAGTATATTGCTCATCTGTGGATTTCCTTAGTACTGTGTTTGGGTTGTAGCAGAATAACTGACGTTCACTTCATTGTACATCTTTAAAGTCTTGGTCTGTTGGGGAAATATTGTCCACTTCTGCTCCTGTGTGACTTTTTCTCTGTTTATCTGTGTGTAATGAAGTCTTTCATATGGGTTTTTGAAGATTACTTGTTTCTTTAGAGATGAAATTATCTATGTTGTTGTTTCAGGTTTTGTTTTGTAAATGGAGTTTCCTGGGTTGTTTCTACTATTTGGTTAATGATTGATAGCTCATTTTAGAAAATTATGATGAAAGAATTAACCTAATAGCGGGGTGAAACTAAAAATAGCCAGTGAATGAATGATACCCTTTCATCCCAATTTATGTGGCACCATTTAACTAGACACAAAGTTTAATAAAGAAAGGAACACTTTTGAAGTTTGTAGTCCAACACAAGCCTTAGATATTTGTGTGGTTGTAAATCATTTCATAAAGTTAAATTGTTTCTAGATATAGAAAGATGACATTCTTTTTGGGACAGACTAAAAAAAAATGTGCCACATAAATTCGGACAAAGGGAGTATATGTATAATCCATGTATAATATGTGTATAACCGTGTATACTCAGTGCTAAATCTATGTATATTGGCTAGAAAAGTAACCGGCGAATCCAATCTGCTAGTTGTTTAAAGATCATATTTTGATGTTCTATTGGTGTAATATGACAATTATAATATAATCCACTATAGCAAATTCAGGGAGGTAGGTAGATGGTAGATAAAAGAGCCTTTGCTCTGTGAAATTTCTTTTGTTTTTGTTACTGGGAATACTTTATGATCTAACTACCTTTTTTTTTTTTTTTAGTTTTGTGTAATTATGGGGAAGGTGCTGCTGAGCAAATAAGATTATTTGGTCGTCATTTTTGGTCATTTTTAACTTATATTCTTCCGCTCATTTTCGCTGTTTGTACTGCAATTTGAAGATAAAATGTAAGTACCTGAAATAGTGTTTTAAAAGGCAGTTTCAAGACTCGCTTTGGGGCTCGTCTAGGGGAGGGGCACTCAGGGGCGGATGTACCAAGAGCCCAAGGTGTTCACCCGAACACCGGACAAAAAATTACAGTATATATTTAGGGTAAATTTTATGTGTTTATGTACATATATTAACTTTTGAACACCCTGAACATATATTACAGTGTATATTTAGGTTCAATTATTTTTCCGAACACTCTGAGTGAAAATCCTGAATCCGCCACTGGAGGCACTGGCAAAACGTCCCGGGACTCACGTGCGGGGCTTAGTTTCTGTAAGGCTTACGCCCAAAGTGCCGGATTGTACGCCCTAAACACGCCTAACGTCCAACTATCGGGGCTAGCCTAACAGTTCTTACACAAATTATATGTTAAATTCCTTAATTAAAATCGTTGACCCTCATAACTATTTAACAAATGAATGATACTTAATAGTTTTTCATATATAGAAATAAGATGATTAAGTGTAACTCAAATAACAAGTCGTAGTATCGCATATTTACTATTTGAGAACATCGTGAGGGTGAATATCACTTAATATTACTTTTAAAAATACATAGCCGATTTGTACATTTTCACTTGTCATTGGTCTTTTGTCCTATATATCAAAATTATCATATTTTATTATTTCGCTATTTGAAAGTAATTTTCATTTTATTCATGAAGCAATTACGTTTTAATTACAATACTGATAAAGTTTATTGATATAAAATGAATAATATGATAGTAATATTGTTTTAAGAAATTGTGATTTTTTCATTGTTTGAAAAGTTAAGATGTTAGAATTGATTTGTATTTCATAATAGTTTTTATTTTATTGTATTGTTTATACTTGTAAAATTATGTTATATATAATTACAAGTTGTAAGCAGGGTTGGCTCAAGGGTGAGGCTAGTAAAGATTTTGTTTTAGACCCTCAAACTTTTGAGGTCCTAAACATTTTTACCGATGAATTTTATGGTTTAAGTTTCTCTTAAATAATATTGAAGATTGTAAAAAGAAGTACAAAATATATATAACAAAATAAAGAAAAAACACTATCTATGTTTTAAAACTTTGAACTAAACTACTCAAATCTTCATATTATTAAATAAAATTTTTACAATAACATCCTAGGTAATGTCTTTAAAACACATGACTAATATCTTATTGACTTGAATTGATCTTCACTAATATAAATACTAATGTTACTATTACCATTTATTTACAGTTTTTTTTAATGTAATTTTACTCATTTAAAAATATTTATTATAATATTTTACACCCCGTGCCTCCGGGCTTACGCCTCGCCGAGGCAAATGTAAAATGCCCTGCCTTATGTCCCTGTCTTTTAAAACACTGCTTGAAACAGTCTCTAATTATAGTCCAATCTACAATTGTATATGTCGTTGTTGCAATGCATTACTTTTTATGTGAAAATCTTAGCTAATTATGGTATTATTTTGATGCAGCAAAAGATTGCGGAAGAAGGTGAATGAGTTTGAAGCTTTAGGAAGTAGTACTCTCAGCTTGCCCAGTAGTACGTGACCGTTAAATTAGTTAAAATAGAGCAATTGCGAATAAGTTACAGTTTAGTCCCTGTTAGTTTAACTTGCTATTTCCTTTATTTGCACATTAGACCCGATAATTATTTAAAGGGTCCCTTACTAACTCGTACTACCTTATCTCTTTTTCGATGCGAAACGTTAGTCATATAGGGTTTAGCTGGTAGTATAAATTGTAATTGTTCTCTTCTTTCGTAGCGTATTATCTAAGAGAAAATACCTAGCCGAAATTTAGCTAAGTTTCTTCTACTTCCTTATTTTTCAGTTTTTGCTACTGTCTAATCTGTTCTGCAACATATTTAAGTTATATTTTGCTACTTTGTTCAATCGGTGAATTGTTGTTTAGTTTCTTGACTCTTAGTTCTATCAATTAATTCAAGCCACGATGTGTCCGAAGAAGACTTGTTGGCCATAGATAGAGCAACAGCTCATTTGAAACTGTTGCAGGAACGTATTGCAATGCGATGTGATGAATGGAGTCTCTAAATAGAGATATGCCAGTGTGTCCATAGACCGCTTTAACGTAGTGACTTTTCTTGCTAATTTGTAATCATTTAAGGCCGGGAAAGCTGGTGGTGAGAAATGGAAAGTAATGTTTGAATCTGTAAGCTAATACATAAAGCCCATTACTTGTGCAAATCTTGTGTGAAATCAAAGGCTTACATAAAAGCCATTTCATGAGTTTTTTTTTTTTTTTAAGGAGATGTCTTCCCTAGTTTACAGATATTCTAAGTTTTGAGCACAACGACTTGATGCAAAATTGTATGGATAAGTTATTCCATTTATGAAATAAACTCTTGCCTTTCTTGTTTATCTTCGTCCGGGAAAAATTCCCCTCGACTAATTTGATTGCCTCTTTATGTACAAAAAGCAAATCATTATTAGATATCCCAACACTTTACCCAAATGAAATGGAGACGTCTTCTTCGTAAGTACTGAACGCAGTAAGGGCCCTCTCTTAAAAAACATTTTGCCTATTCATGCAAGGCAACGATTCGTGGAAACCAAATTCCAAGTTTTCAAACTTAAAATAGTTTAAAGGAACCGAATATTAAGTCTACAGACTCAAAATCAGTTTGCTACCAGAGTCTACCACAAAGCTTTCTGTCTTTGAAAGTCAAGTCGGAATAATTCTAAGAACTCATTTGGTATGAGGGATAATGGATAAATAATCCCGGGATTAAATTTGATATGAGTTTATTTCATGTTTGATTAGGATAAAATCGTGGTATAACTAATCTCGGGTTTAGTCATCCCGGAATTATAGTGTTATTTTATCCCTGTGAGAAGGTGAAATAACTAATCCTGAAGTAACTAATCCCCGAATAAGTAATCACGGGATAACTTGTTTCCCAACCAAACGACCCCTAAGTGTTTAGAAAGAAAGAAACACATCATAGACAATGACGAAGACAGAAAACAAAGCATCTTCATTTATTAAAGGGGCCAAACACCTAGAAAACATTTACAAAGTACAAAACCAAAAAGACAAAGCACTGTTGCACCTCTACTATATTCGGCGTAATAAACCCCAATGGGAAACCTTTCATCGAGCCACGGGATTCTTTTGCGAAGTGCCCCTTAGTGGGAAAAATTCTATAACCCAAGTTTTGGGCAATAAAAATTCTTGGATGTCAGCAACAAATATACAATATATTATTGAGATATATGAGCACATAATATACTATTTCTCTTCCAGTAATATACTTTTTTTTTTGTAAATTGTAAATGAAATACTTGGATTTTTATTTAATGGAAAAGATAAATTTTTGAAAATCTAGTGTCTGTTACACAAAGTAGAAGAGAAAACAAAGTAAAGGCATAAGGTAAGGGTCAAATTTACAATTTGCCACTTGCATCTGAAGAAATTGCACGGTTTTCCCTTCATATGGATTGGTCTTTAAATTTTTCTCCCTCACAAATGGGTTGATCTTTAATTTTTGCCCTTCAAAATTGAACTTATGCCTAGCGGGACATAAATTCTTTAAGAGCACCGGCATAACTTATGGGATATTATGATGCGGAAATATAAACTTATGCCCCGCGAAATAGTTGTTTGTCTTGAGCGACAAAAAATAAGACCAGCACAAAATAGGGACAAAAGTTCAAAATGACCCCTTACATCTCAAGTACCCATCTGAAGGGCCTTTTCTTTCTTTCAAAACCAAGCAGGGCCAATATAACCAAGGTATTGCAAGAGGGGCAATTCGCAGGGATGCCCTTCTTTTGGGGTGGTCTTTAATTTTTGCCCATTAAATTGGTGGTCTTTAATATTTGTCTTTCGCCTAATACCATGAGGTTTGGGGTTCGAATCCCGGCTCAATCAAAAAAAAAAAAAAAATTGCAAGACAAAAGTTTTGTATGCGTGCATGTAGAGTTTGCATTCAAAATTCTGCCTGAGGCATAGCAAAGTTAGGCCTCAGGCAGAGTTTATTCAAAATTCTGCCTGAGACATGTAAAACTTTACTTTGTAAATCCCAACTTATGCCTTGCGATTTTTTTTAAAAATTTTTTGACTGAGCAGGGGTTCAAACCGGAACCAAGGGGCTTCTAGGGAAGGACAAAATTTAAAGACCACCAATTTAAGGGGCAAAAATTAAAGACCAGTGCTTTTGAAGGGCAACCCACACAACAACAAAAAAAATGCAGGAGTTGTGCTTCAAATGACTTGGTCTTTAATTTTTGCCTTCAAATGGGCTGGGCTTTAATTTGTGTCCTTCAAAATTGAATTTATGTTTATAGGGGAATTATGATTAGTAACTTATTGATGGATATAAATTATTTATGATATTTTGTATACAAAAATAAGTTTTTAAATAAAACATCAATAAATATAGCCTATTCTCGCATATTTTCTGACAAATTCTACAGGAAGAAGAGTACTGCAGAAGAATAAAGAAGAAACAAATTGTCAAAGAAGTAAGCAAAGAATTCAATAGGTGCAACCACGAATTCATAAGTCATAACCGTGGAGTTTTACATGTGCGAATTACAAAAGACAACATTGGGAGAAGTTGCATAATCTCACACCCGTAAAGTGTTGAAATCCATGGGTGTCACCGCCACTTTCATACTTACACCCGTCAACTATGGGCATCAAGAAAGAAGTTGCAAAATTCACGGGTGCGACTACCATTGTTATACTCTCACCCGTCAAGTAAGATCACGGATGTGAGCACTACGTCAAGGAATGCATTCATACGGGGAAGACACTACATTTTCCTATAAATAGAAGCATCACTTTGCTTACAAATCATCCAATAATTTAGAAGACAAAGTGTTAATCTTGTTCTATTCTCTTTTCTTTCCTTTGTGGTAAAAATATTTCTCCAAGTCTTTCAATATTTCTAGCTTCTTAAATTCATATTTTCTCTTTTCTAACTCCATAATGGAGTAATCTCTTTTTGTTGGGATAGTTGAAGAAACTTGGTGTAATGTTATATTATCTTATTTTAGTTATTCCTCGTCTTGATATTATTTAAGTGTCATACTTTGTGTTGGAATGATATGTTCTACTAATCATTATCGTTACTTAGTATATTTTGTGTTATGATTATAGTTATATTAATTTGTACTTCTAACAAGGAGGGAAATTAATATACTATAATAATCACATAATATATATATATATGTAATAATAATTTTTAGTCATCTATTATTCCAAATCTTTGAACTTGCTTCTTTTAATCCTAATTCTCACGGAGGGGTTATTTCAAGTTAGTTATAGGTTTAAATCTTTATCTTATTTCTTTCCGTCCTAATTCTCACGGAGGGACAGTCTCAAATAAGTTAATTGATTTGAGGGATCTCTATCTTATTTCTTTCAATTCTAATTCTCGTGGAGGGATTGTTTCAAATAAGTTTATTGATTTAAGGACTAATCGCAAGAGGTCTTTATTCCTCATAACACAAATAAAGTCTAGGAACTATTTCTACTGTTTTGTGGAATTTACTATAAAAAAAGTTTTATTGTCATATATACACTAAGTATTAGTGGATTCAACGACTCTCAACTCTTTCTTTTAAGATAATCTTTTGAAAGTTGTTTCTTTTATTAAAGTAATTTACAAATTTAAGTCGCTACTCTCCTTTCATCAATTTGATTCTCTCAAATAGCAGCAAAAATACTACAAGTCTGTAGCATAGATTTTCCAATCTCTGTGGGACGATATCTTAAACTATATTAGAATTTGACAGAGTACGAGCGAAATTTCCTATACACTTGGGCCTCGTCAAATTTTTGGCGTCGTTGCTGGGGATTGGCATACATCTACTTCAGACTAAGTGTTTTGTTACTAATTTGAGAACTTACGTTTATGTTTATCATTATCTATATATTTTCTATTATCATTATATATACTTCCTTTATATAAAAGTGCTATAATATTTCATTACTAGTACTACCATATGTTGTTCTCATCACTCTTGTCTATATAAAAGTGATTTTTTATTATTGGTGTAAGATGGTTCTTCTTCTTCTTCTTCTTCTTCTTCTTCTTCTTCTTCTTATTGCAATATTACTGTAGTTTATGACCCGCTCTTCTTCAAAAGAGTTGGCATATTACGATCCATAAACTGAAAGATCTATTCGTTTGCGCAGGAAGAAACAAACATTCGCTTCTCAAAGCGTAACTCGTGAAGAAATGGAGCATCAACCAGGAGTTGAAAATCAACCACCAGGAATTCCACCACAACTTGTTCCAGAAGATCAGTTTGACGAAGTGGTTCTAAGGGATTATGCTAGACCAGATCACTTCAACTGTGAATCTAGTGTGAGGAACCCTCCAGTTGCAGCTAACAACTTCGAAATCAAGACTGGATTGATTTAAACAATTCAACAATCATGTACATTCACCGATGATCTTAGTGAAGATCCACATAGTCATCTGATTGATTTCATAGAATTAGTTGAAACTGCTAAATATAATGGAGTATCCCCTGAAGCAATCAAGCTAAGGCTATTTCCTTTTTCTTTAAAAGGAGATGCCAAGACTTGGTTGCGAAGTTTGACTCAAGGGTCTATCACCACATGGGATCAAATGACTCAAAATTTTTTAAATAAATATTTTTCCCCTGCTAAAACCACAAAGTTAAGACAAGACATTACTAATTTCTTGCAGACTGACACAGTCAGTTTATCAGGCTTGAGAGAGATTAAAAGCAATGCTAAGAAAATGTCCACATCATGACATTGCTGAATATATGCAATTGTATATTTTTTATCATGGGCTAAAACCTTCTTCTCGAAATGTGATAGATGCAGCTGCAGGAGGTTCCATTATGGGAAAAACCATGAAAGAAGCTTTGCAAATGATGAATGAAATATCTGAAAATGCCATTCAATGGCCATCTGATCGTGTAATCAATAAGAAAACTGCTACTGTAATTCAAGTAGATGCTTTAAATACACTAACTCAACAAATTGCTTCTTTGGCACAAAAGTTTGAATCTTTTCAGGAGAATAAACAACAGTCAAGCCAAGCTGAGGCCTGTGACATATGTGGAGGAAACCATCTAAACCATGAATGTCAAGCAAGCAACCAAAATGATGAGCAGGTTAATACCGTCGGATACAAGCCATACTCTTTTAGTAGTCCATTGGCACAAAAACATCCAGGCTTTCAATGGAGCAATCCAAATGGTGCTGAAAACTCCCAAAGCTTTCAAAAGCAACAAGTACAGGGTCCACCTGGATACCAGAATCAAAATCGCGGGCAAATAACTCCATATCAGCAGAGGCCGCAACAAGCACATATGAATCTTGATGACCTATTGTACAAGTACATCAAAACCACTGATGAAAAAATGGAGAGTCAAAATTCAGCTCTAAAAAATCTGAAAATTCAGTTAAGCCAGGCAATACACAGAAAAATCCAAAGGAGCACCTTAAAGCCATCGCTTTACGGTCAGGTAAGAACCTTGATGAACCTTACAAGGACACCCAAGAAAAGACTCAATCATCACAACAGGTAGATAAAGGTAAGAATGCTGAAACACCCTCTGAACAATCAGAAGAAAATGGAAGAGAAAAATATTCTCCCTGTGAAAATTCCTTTTCCCCAAAAAATGAAGAGAGAAAAGCTTGATAGTCAATTTGCCAAGTTTTTGGATATTTTAAGACAAATTCACATTAATATTCCTTTTACTGATGCTTTATTACAAATGCCTTCACATGCCAAGTTTCTCAAAGAAATTTTGTCAAGCAAACGAAAACTGGAAGAAGCTTCTGTGGTAGTACTTACTGAAAAATGTAGTGTTATACTTCAAAACAAACTACCACAAAAGCTCGGGGATCCAGGTAGTTTTACAATTCCATGCACTTTGGGGGGAGTATATTTTGAAAAAACACTTTGTGACTTTGGGGCTTCAATAAATCTAATGTCGTTTTCTATTTTTAGAAAATTGGATCTTGGTGAAATAAAAACCACAAGTGTTTCTCTTCAGTTTGCAGATCAAAGTACTAAAAAACCTAAGGGAATAATTGAAAATATTCTTGGGTAGACCATTTCTTGCTACAGGAAGAGCAATCATAGATGTCCAAGAAAGACAATTAATTTTAAGAGTAGATGAAGAAAGAGTCATTTTTTATATGCAAAAAATGCTAAGATTTTCAGGAGATGAGACATCATCTCCATATTTTTCAATTGACATGATTAGTGATCTTGCAGATGAATTCAACGATGATAAATTGATTCTAGATTCTATGGAAAGATGCTTGTCCAAATCTGGCACCTCACAAAATGATGATCCCACCATCAGGAGCGAAGCTGAAATATTGGAAAAACATTATAAGGATGAGGAGATACAATCGGAAGAAGTTCAACCAAAAATTGAACTCAAAATTCTTCCTTCTCATTTGAAATATGTTTTCTTGAGCATAAATTATTTCCAGTAATTATTTCATCTTCTCTATCTGCTGAACAGAAAGACAGTTTAATTGAAGTACTACGAGCACACAAAGGAGCCTTAGGGTGGACAGTAGCAGATATCAAAGGGATTAATCCAGCTATTTGTACGCACAGAATCCTCATGGAAGATAGCTACAAACCAATAGTCCAACCCTAAAGGAGATTGAATCCTGCAATGCAAGAAGTGGTGAAAAATGAAATAATTAAACTTCTTGTGGCAGGTATCATCTACCCCATTTTAGATAGCCCTTGGGTAAGTCCTGTTCAAGTAGTACAAAAAAAAAGAGGTATAACGGTCATAAAAAATGAAAATAATGAACTCATACCTACTAGAACAATTACTGGATGAAGAGTTTGTATTTATTATAGACGCCTCAATGATGCTACCAGAAAAGATCATTTCCTTTACCATTTATCAATCAAAAGTTGGAAAGGGTAGCAGGATATGGTTTTTACTGTTTGCTTGATGGATATTCAGGTTATAACCAAATACCAATAGCACCAGAAGACCAGGATAAGACAACTTTCACATGTCCCCATGGAACATATGCCTATAGAAGAATGCCATTTGGTTTAGGTAATGCACATGCCACATTTCAACGTTGTATATCAGCAATTTTTTCAGACATGACCGAAAAATTTCTAGAGATTTTTATGGATGATTTCACTCTTTTTGGAAAATCATTTGAAGATTGTCTTTACCATTTGACCTTAGTTCTTAAGAGATGTGAAGAGACAAACTTGATTCTTAATTGGGAGAAATATCATTTTATGGTTACAAAAGGAATTGTTCTAGGACATAAAATCACTGCTAAAGGGATAGAAGTTGATAAGGCTAAAATTGATGTCATAGCAAGATTACCCCCCCCCCCCACACACACACACACAACAGTTAAAAGCATTAGAATTTTTATAGGACATGCAGGTTTTTACAGACGGTTCATAAAAGACTTTTCAAAGATTTCAAAACCGCTGACTAAACTTTTGATGAAATATGTTAAGTTTGAATTTTCAGGTGATTGTTTGAAGGCATTTGAAACCCTTAAGGAAAGATTGTCAACAGCCCCTATAGTTGTGTCCCCTGATTGGAGCCAGACTTTTGAGATCATGTGTGATGCTAGTGATACAGCCGTAGGAGCTGTTTTAGGCCAGAGAAAAGATAAGATTTTTCGTCCCATTTACTATGCTAGTAGCATTGAATGAGGCTCAGTTGAATTATGCAACTACAGAAAAAGAATTACTGGCAGTAGTATTTGCATTTGACAAGTTTCATTCCTATTTAATAGGGACCAAGGTTACTGTTTTTACTGACCATGCATCTTTAAAATACCTCTTAGCAAAGAAAGATGCTCGACCTAGATTGTTAAGATGGATTTTACTTCTGTAAGAATTTGACCTTGAAATAAATGACAAGAAAGGAACTGAAAATTAAGTAGCTGACCATTTGTCTAGATTAGAGAACCCTCCTCTTGAGTTTACGGAGATAAAAGAAGAATTTCCCGATGAGCATATTTTTTCTGTTGTAACTTAACCACCCTGGTTTGCAGATATCGCAAATTACTTGGTTGGAAAGTGGACACCTCAAGATCTCACTTATCAGCAAAGAAAAAAGCTTATGTCTGATTCTAAATATTACCTATGGGATGAACCTTACTTGTTTAAAAATTATGCAGATAATATCATTAGACGTTGCGCACCCGAGGAGGATATGAAGAACATACTTTACCACTGTCATGGGGGAGCAATTGGTGGACATTATGCAGCCAACCGAACTGCCTTTAAAGTTTTGGAAGTTGGATTCTTCTGGCCGATAATATTTAAAGATGTGGGGCATATGTTGCACAATGTGATAAATGTCAGAGAACATGTAATATCACTAAGAGAGATGAAATGCCATTACAATCAATACAGGTATGTGAAATATTTGATGTTTGGGGAATAGATTTTATGGGTCCTTTTCCTTCTTCTCACTCTTATACATATATCCTTGTAGCTGGATTATGTATCAAGGTGGGTTGAAGCAATTCCTACCAAAAAAAAAATGATGCTCGTACCGTGTGTGATTTTCTTAGAAAAAATATTTTCACCAGATTCGGCACACCACGAGTCATCATTAGCGATCAAGGGACTCATTTCATCAATAAGCAATTTTCTTCGTTGCTGTCAAAATATGGCGTGACTCATAAAACAGGAACACCATATCATGCTCAAACTCAAGGGCAAGTTGAGGTATCCAACCGCGAATTAAAAAGAATACTTGAAAAGACGGTTGGAATCTCAAGAAAAGACTGGGCTTTAAAATTAGATGATGCTCTATGGGCATACCGAACGGCTTTCAAAACGCCAATCGGAACATCTCCGTATAGATTAGTCTTTGGAAAAGCTTGTCATTTACCTGTTGAATTAGAACACAAAGCTTTTTGGGCATTAAGAGCACTAAATTATGAATTAACCTCTACTGGAAAAAATAGATTTCTCCAAATTAATGAATTAGAAGAAATGAGGTTGGGAGCCTATGAAAATACGAGAATTTTTAAAGAAAAAACAAAAAAATGGCATGACAATTTGATCCGACCAAAGAGTTTTAAAATTAGAGACTTGATACTTCTTTATAATAGCAGGCTTAGGCTATTTCCAGGAAAACTAAAATCCCGGTGGACAGGTCCCTACAATGTTACGAATGTCACTTCATATGGAGCTATTGAAATTCAACAGATCAGTGGCGGAAACAAGTTTAAGGTAAATGGTCACAGGCTGAAATTATATTTTGGAGGACAGTTTGAGGAACAACCATCGGTGACTTTGATTAAATGATGAATCAAGAAGTCAATAAGTCGAGTTGGAGACATTAAACTCCGAACTCCTATTTCCAACCCGTAGCCATTGAGGGTGAAGCAATGGAACCTCATAAGTCCAATATAAATTTGCATCAATAAATTGCTTAACCAATTAATCTGGTTAATATCCAGGTTAGTGTACAACCGGAGCATCTCATGAAGGCCTCTACAAAAACAAAACAGAGTCACCTACAAAGGAGTAATTCCATGGTGATCGGTATGCCTAAGTAACTGGTTGGTTAACCAATTTACTGTACAAGTTAATTACTGGCTCATGTAATTTTTTGGTTTATAATAAACCAAAATCAAATAACTAATAACGTCTTGAATTAGTCAATCTAATATAGACATGTGAGTTCACAGTAATTTTAAGCCTATAATATAGATGTATTTCTTTTTAAAGTATGTTTTTGTGTGCATGTGTGTGTGTATATATATACATATTAGTTAGAACATAAGTTTTATTTTATCTTAAAAAAATGGAGGTGGAGTTGGAGGACTCGTTTAAGCTGAACTTCTATTTAGGCTATATATATATATATATATATATATATATATGTCCTCATATATATGTCTATATATTTTGAAGTAGGTGAAAAAGAAGATGGAATTTGGGAAATACTTTAATACCTCAGAGTGGGTAATATTGTATTCCTCTCTAGCAATGATTAGGAACTAGTAATGAGTATCTTTTTGATGGGACCAAGAACTAAAAAAAAAATCACGCTCTCGGGTGTCACGACCTCTTTCTAGTGTTGTAGGACTCTCTACCAGTCGCATGCAAACTTTATTTGATCTTTTGCCCTCTAAATTCACACCAATGTTTAATCAAGGTAGTTACGGCTATCCAAACTTGTGAGGTGAAAGTGGACGGCTGATCTCTAAATTAGAATAGGTTGTCAGAAAATATTTACTTCTAAGAGTTAGGTAAAATTTAATAACTTGACAGAATTGGAATGATGAATTCTAGTTGGAGAAAGGGTAAAATTTTAGCCCTAGATCAGTGTTTACGACAAGTATTTGATATGTGGAAAATAAACTGCAACCACAAACAAAATATGAAGAAACAGAGATTTTATTGATGAATAGTGCGGGTACAAACGCTGGACAGAGCTTTGAAAAAGACATTATATGATGTCTTGATCCCTTTGTGAATATCCCATCAGTTTATGGGATATTCGAGATGTCTTTTCAAGAGAATATGTATCCCTTTATATAGGTGTGAGCTAGGGTTAGGGTAGAGTAGCCTCCAAAAGTCCCTAACCGACTTTAGATTAAAAGATGGATTGAACTCATCTTGTAGTAACCTATTTCAAACCCAATAAAATTTCGCCGTCTACAATCATTAATTCACAATCTGATATTTTCTGCTACCACACGTCATAAACATGCATAAGAGTAAGATCGCATAACATGTAAAACAATACTTTAGAGAGACTTACTAGTCATGATGATAAATCGTGATGAGGAGTCTCTTCTCGCGAATAAATAATCTACAACACCTGCGAAGAAGGTTCGAGCTTTAACTCACAAACCACAAGAGTAACTAAACAGTAAACACAGTGCTAGTGACCTCAAAGATGTCAACTTTTCCTCTATCGTCACGGCCTCGAAAAAACAAAATAATAAATTGCTCTCAATATATATATATAAACAAAAATCACCAATACACACGTTAACTGGTTAACATACAACGGGAAGGCATTAGTCAAATATCTCATATAATATAATTCTAATCAAATCAGGTTTAATCCACCTAACAAAGAAACATATCCATTAACAAAAAAAGCAAGGGGTAATAATGTAAAGTTACACAACATTACGGTTCGGATCTAATATCCACAATTAGTCCACTTATGTTTTGGTTGTGTTAGATATATTAAGAAGAAATGAAGGCCTTAAAATGATTAGCCCAGCCCAGTTCTAGGTGGGTCACGGGCCCCGACGGGCCGGCCCATCATTAATTTATGGTCCTATTATGTGGAATTAGTTATACACATATTATACATATTTTGGGATATTTCTTACTAAATATACACATATTATACATGTTTTGAGATTATTTGAATAAAAAGCCCAAAACACAAGGGAAAGGGAAGAGGCAGAAAATCTGGCTGTTGCCGTGAGCTGGGTCGGCCAGCGCTTGGCATTATTTTGGGCCGGCCAGCCAGCTAGCAGTATTAGGCTCAAATATTGGCCAAATGTGGCATTACTTTGAGCCGTTGGACGCAGTGTCCTTTTCCCTAATTTTTTTGCAGGCCCAATACGAACCTTAGTATCTCTCTAGCTTCCAGTCTATATAAAACGTAGTTAGCAGAGATCAGTCTGTCTGGACTTTCCTCGCGTAAAGGACTACTTTTGCATCGGCTCTCTCTCGTTAGGTAATTACCGAGGCGAAAGCTGGTCTCTCGGAAGTCAGTTTCCTCGCCACCTTAGTGGGACTAGTCTAAAAATTTTTCCCAAGAACTGCCAAGACTCGGTTTTTTTGCGGGAAGGCCCTTCTAGAATTACGTTTAACGTCCCTTTATTACTTTCCCGATCGGCGCCTCGGGTCAGTAGCTGGGCTCCGGGGTAGTAATCTGCTATGGCTTGAAGGAAAACTATCAAGGGCCGTAGTCCAAGTCCAAAAATAAGCAATGGGCCCATTTATCAAAAGGACACCTGTCCACACACGACTGGCCAAATGTGGCATTACTTTGGGCTGTTGGACGCAGTGTCCTTTTCCCTAATTTTTTTGCAGGCCCAAGATGAACTCTGCTACGGCCCGAAGGAAAACTATCAAGGGCCGTAGTCCAAGTCCAAAAATAAGCAATGGGCCCATTTTTCAAAAGGACACCTGTCCACACACGACTGTCATTCTATACTTTGCTCGCAATTAAAAAATATCATTAATATGCCAAGTGTTAAATACAATATACCCCCTAACTAATAGCAGAAGATTACTATAATTAATTATCGTAATTATCTCAATCTTATACTTGGCAAAATATAGGGTTCCAAATTTAATCAAAGTTCTACATTTTTCTTTAGCCCCCTCCAAGCAAGTAGCAACTACTAGAGGTACCTTTTTTTCTTTGTTGTTTTTTTTTTTTTTTCTGTTTTTTTTTTTGGGAATTAAAATTCGAATTCAATTTTTGTGCTTCACTTATACTCTGTTGTATTTTAGCTTGCCTAGTTTTATTTCTATGTTTTGATGGTTTAGTGTATATATGCTATGTTAAACCAACATTGTTTAAGGTTTTTTTTTTTTTTTTTTTTTGAAAGAACAATTATAAAGATATATTTCAGGTTCGAGATAATAGTTTTTTGTCTATTAGTGTTGAATTGTGTAATTTTTGTGTATTAAATGATTGCATGTTTCATATTCAGTGTAACAAAGTTTATAGAAATTAATTTTTGTTTGGGTTTGGTTCAAATTCTGTTTATATGCATTTGTGTAAAGTTTGCGTGGAATTTGGATTTTAACTCCCATTAATCGGTTACGAGATGCAAATTGACTAAGAGCCCGTTTGGATTAGCTTGTTGTAAATAGCTGATAAGCTTGACGTGATGAAAGGCATTTTTAATTGTCGAAACTGTTAATAAACATTTGATGTGTTTGGTAAAAAATGCTGATAAGTTGTTCATTTGTTAGAATGACTAAAGTACCCTATAGCTTTTTTGCCAAAAAATTATAAATATAGAAGCATCAGTGGAGAGAAAAGGAGGAACGATGAATACGGAGGGAAGAGGAAGTTAGGAGTTTTGTTTTGGGAAAGATATTTTGAGAATTAGAAAAAAATATTAAGGATAAAATTGTAATAGACTTGGTCAAAACAAAAGTGCTTATAAGTTGGTGATGACCAACTTATGACTTTTGGTTGATTTTGGCTTATATGCACTTTGGTGTCTACCAAACGCGTAGATAAGCTAAAAAGTGTTTACAAGGCAGTTTGACCAGCTTATAAGCTTAACCAAAACACCCTCTAAATGAATTGTTGCATGACCTAGGTATACAACTAGGTAATTGTTGCATGATTTAGTATACAAGTTTAACTAGAATATTTCGCAGATTGAGGATTGATTTTTCCCATTTTTAGGCAAGTAGAACATTTAGGGAATTCTAGAGCTTTTATTTGCCTTTGTTGGCTAGGGAATTTACTATATACTCCATCCTGTTGTTTGACTGGTCGTGAAGTTTAAGCACGGAAAAAGTACTTTTGGAACTTGTGGGCTTAGTCATGCCATGATAGTTTGTGGCTGTAAACTCATGTCCTTAAAGGGTAAATGGGAAGTTTAACCAGTTAAATTGTTTTCATATATAGAAGGGTGTCTTTCTTCTTTGGAACAGATTAAGAAGGAAATAGTGTCACATAAAATGGAATATAGGGAGCGATTTGACTGTTTAGAGGATTAGCAAGAGAAGTTTCTGGATGTGACAAGTGATTGTATGCGAATGATTTTGCATTATTTATCAGCAAACGAAGTGGTACTTGTAGACTTGTAGTGTCTTCTGATATTCTTAGTATTGCAGAAGCATGGACTTCATGTTTTCACAGAATATGAATGATCATGTAACAAAGCTATTAGTTGATTAGTCATGCTCTCATGTTAGTTCTCTTATTTGGCTCAACCCTCCGCTCCCTCTCTCCCTTTCCAACCTGATCAACTGATTCCCTCTCTACTAGAATTAGTAGAGAAAGAAGTAGATGTATCAATGGCTTATGGTGTTATTAGAATGCTTCGGGTTGATTCCCTCTCATTCCAGATTGTGCAGTTGCACACTTGACTTATATTGCAAGAAAGTACTTCTAGCAATCAACTCTACTTGGAAAACCTTTGGCCTAAAGGTTTGAAGTTGGGACTGTCAAGCCGTCTAATTTTAGAGCCAAATATCTGAAGTTGGATCTGTCACTCAAACCTGTCAGACTTTAGGTCTAAAGTTACGCTTTGACAATTCCAACTTCAGTACTGAAGATCAGAAGTTTGAAACTTTAGGCACACGATATTCAGTTCTAGTCCCACAATCCACTTTTGATTTTAAAGTGATTAAACTTTATTTAGGAGCCTTAAAACAACTATTTTTGCACTTCATCCTAATGTTTAGGGGTCTTTGAAATGAGAGGATTGGAGAAATTGGCCAATAGCCACTTTTGGACTGTTAATAGAGTTTTAGCCAGATATTGGAACTCTAGGACATGTTCCTTGAGTTCAAAAGAAGTACCATGGGTGAAATAATTTCTTTTTCCACATTGTTATACATACTTATTTCACTCGTGATACCTATTTTAATACTTGTATATTTTATTATTCTTCAATCCATGGTACCTATATTTGAAAAATCCATGAAAAGAATATGGAGTTTGAACCTTATCAGTTCAAACTTTAAAAATCATTCATTGAGTTTCAAAATCCAAGAACTTTTCGAACTCACTTGTCAAAATTTCGAACTCCATCACTGTATGCTGGGGTTGTTCCATATTTAGCTAGGGGTATCTTTGTCCAAGATCTTTGGGGAGCAGAGCAGTGCAGGCGAAGAGATATGGTTTGCAACGAAAGCAATGCCCTTCAAAGCTCATTGCTTGGGCATAGTGAAAGTTGTTGATCTCTTTTTATTGTATTCTCTTCCTCGGAAAATTAGCTCAAGTGAAGGGACCTTCAACTAAAAGATCATAAATTTCATTGTCGACACTGCAAACTCTTTTATTCCCTTTTTCACGTTGATGGTACATTGTTGTTCTATCGGCAAACCGTCTTGCTTGTAGGAGCAAGAGGAACTTTGGATTCTTAGCTTATTTGAGAACTTTCTTATGATCTCATCCACATTGTCCATGGAAGATGTTTCTTCTCTCAATTCGTCTATTACACCCTGGATTTTGATGGAGTAGTATTTATTGTGCATGCTCAATTAAAAGTAACTACTTTTTAATTACATTTAAAATGATCTCTAAACTTTGATTGCCGATGCAAAAGTTGGCCATCACACCTATTTTTCCGGAGAATTTTTTTGAAGGCCCAAGACGAATTCTGCCATGGCCCAAGGGAAACAATCGGGGGTGGTAGTCCTAGTACATAAATGACCTATGGGCCCACTTGTCCAATGAACACCTGTCCACACATGACTGTTTGTTACCTAACTAAGCATCACAGCCTTGTCATTCTATATTTTGCTCACAATCCAAATTCAAAAAATATCATTAAATGCCAAGTGTTAAATATAATACCCCATACCCCCCTAAACCACACCAAGCTAAATAAAAGCAGCAGAATACTCTAATTAATTATTGTGATTATCGAATCTCATTCTCTGAAGTTGCTCAACAAAATCTAGGGCTCTGAATTTACTAGTTTTTTCTTTAGCTCCGGAGCCTCCTCCGAGCAAGTAGCAAGCGATGGAGGTATGGTTTTTTCTTTGCCTATTTTTGGGAATTTTCCGGAGATCGAGTCTGAATTTGTGCTTCAGTTATACTCTGTTGATTTTTAGCTTCCTATGTTTATTTCTGTGTTCGTGGTTTTTTTGTGTAAGGTCTGCATACACTCTACCCTCCCCAGACCCCACTTGTGAGACTACACACTAGGTATGTCGTGGTTGTTGTTCGTGGTTTTTTGTGTATACATGTTATGTTAAACGAACATCTTCCTTTGTTTTTTTTCTTCTTTTTTTTTCCACAGACAAACAATTATAAGGATATATTCAGGTGTTCAACTTATTAGATCTTCTTTTTTTCTTATTTTGGAGGTTAGAGATAATAACTTTTGTTTCATTTGTGTCAAATTTTAGAATTTTTTATATTACATGCTTGCGTGTGTCACATTCAGTAAAAAAACTAAAAAACAACTTTGTTTGGGTGTGGTTCTGCTCTTTTTATATGCATCCGGGTAAAGTTTGACTGGAATATGGATCTTAACTCTCATTAGGCGATTGCGAGTTGCAAATTGGTTAAGTAAATTGTCGCATTTAGCTATAAACTCATGTCTTTGAAGGGTAAATGGGAACTTTTATATTAAATTGTTTGCATATATAGAAATCAGAAAGATATCGTTCTTCCTTGGAACATATTAAGAAGGAAATAGTGTCACATAAATGGAATAGACGGAGTTATTTGATTATCTTAGAAGAATGGGCTCCATATTTTCACAGAATATGAATGATGTAACTAAGCTATTTGTTGATTAGTCATGCTCTCGTATTAATCTCTTTATTGGCTCATCACCCCATCGCTCTTTCCTTTTCCAGTCTGATAAACTGTGTCTGGTTTGGGGGTTCAGCTGCATCCATTTGGCTTATGTAGGGCCATGTTCATCACAGAGCTGTTATTCTTCATATCTTCTCTTCTGCTATTTGAAGATATCTAAACACGTTTAATCTATATTTAGTTAGTTTATCTTCTATAGTATCTGTAGATGCTTACTTATCAAAAACCTGTACTCCATTACCTATCTCTACCAATTAATTGTCAATTAAGTTCTTCAACTTTTTACTTCCACTTCCAACTATGGCCCAGGTTCTGCAAGGTATTGCAGATTGCGTCCTCCTGGAACTGAATGTCCCTTTCTTTTTCTTTTTCCGGTCTTAGTGACCACAAAATACTATCCTGGAACGCAAACACTATGTGACACTCAGTTTTATCTTGTAGGAAGAACAAATGCACCTCTTCATTTATTTTCTCTATAACTTGGCTTATTTAACACGGTAAACTGATCTGCTTGCAGGTACTTCAGAAGACTAGTGAAAGGCAGACTTTAGAACCCAATTTTGCGAAAATGAACCAACCTGTTCAAGGGGACAGCTCCTGCGCCCCTGCTATCCTCCCTTTGAAGCGAAGACGGGGTCGTCCTCGTAAGGATCCTAGCCTAAAGCGTGTAGTTCGTGCTCAAGCTCCTCCACGTTTTGAACTAGTGCAAGAGATCCAACCACAACAAGTAAATAAAAATGATGCAACTGATGGAATGATAGGTCAAGCTGTTACAGGTGTTGTTGAGTCTGCATTTGATGCTGGTTATTTGGTCAGTGTTAGGATTGGCGACTCCAATACAAACTACAGGGGTGTTGTTTTTAAGCCAGGGCATTTTGTTCCTGTCACAACAGCAAATGATGTAGCCCCACATGTTCAGATGATTATAAGAAATGAGGTTCGTCCTTCTGCTCAAAACCAACTTCAGGCGTATGGCCATAGGGCTGAGCGGAATGGATCACTTAATGTTGGATCTAGGTCCTCAAAAGGCAAACAGGTAGTAATACATCCTTCAGTTCCTCCAGTGGGTGCGAGAGGCACAGTTGTTCCTGTTGTGTTACAACCTGTCAATTTAACAAATGGACAAGCATCTAGTCAAAATCCTGCATCCCAAGCTTCTCTGGGGGAGTCTTCAAGAGAGAGAGAGGTCCAGATGGTTAAGCCATTAGCTATGCTGCCACCTGACGGACCAGTAACCCCTGGTCAGTTACCACCGGAACCAACTCGTGAAACAGTTCCTTTACAAACTCAAGTCAGCAACAAAGTAGCAATAGGTGCTGGGCAGAAAGAAGATGGTTTTCTTAGCAAGGGAGCAGAAGTTGTGCAACGTGAAGAGGTGAAGCCAGTTGTATCAACCAATGTAACAATACCTGTTGCAGTGACCAAGGTGTCTCAAGGATCTGGACTGTCACCAAAAAAAGATGCTGGAAAGAATGAGGCCTCTCATCAGTTGTCAGCAGAACCAGTAAATCCCCCTCTTCATACCCAAGCTACATCTGTTTCAAAGCCGTTGATGAACTATGGGACTGGCAGGATGACTGAACTTTTACAGGTAAGTTTACCAAAACTTCAATATCATTTATAGCTCTAGACTACGTTAATAAAGACCGTGTAATTCCTGAAAAAATTTCCTACATGAAGGCTGTGCAGGAAAACCTTATGGAGAACCAGCTGCTTCGTGCTGGAGAATCAGGTCTTGGTGTAATGAAGAGTCCGAAAACTGATAGCAGTAAAGAGGAAACCAGTGTTCAGTAGCGTAGCAGGAACATCCACATATTCTCATCTCTGTTTTCACATCCCGTTGACCTGGCAGATTGTATAGTGCTACTAATGTCCCGATATTGCACCTGGTCCTTGCCTTGTAGTTAGCCAAATGTCGATAGATTGTCTTTTTATGTTTATTAGTTCTAATTAGCCAAATGTCGAGAGATTTGTCTGTTTATGTTTATTAGTTCAGATTAGAACTTTGCATAGTCTTAAACGCTTTGGGAGCTGTTTATAATGGTGGATTTTCATTTCCGTTCTTTTGTCTGCCTTGCAATTGTGTTCAATAATTATACCATGTGGCAATGTCAAGGTTGGAGCCAACTTGTGCAAAGGTTGCTACTTGATATTGTTAATTCTGGTTTTAGAACTAGCACAAACTTGCTCCTTCGATGTGACTAAATATGTCAACATCAATAGTGTATAATTCCCAGAGCTAACTTAACGTAGAAGAGCCCCATTGTTTAACAAGATCACTCGGATACTTTTTTTTTTGGGTTTATCGAGGTGCAAACTAATTTGTTCAATTGATTCGTCTTAAAATTTTACTCACCAAAGAAGATGACATAGTCTGGAGACCTGTACATCACAGCAATATTTACAAAGATTTTAGGATCTGTCTTAGAATAATATAAAATTGATCCAAGTAATGGCTTTGACCAAAATATAACTTGACCCTAAAAATGTTACAACGAAGAGTCCTTGACAGACGGAAGATCAAGCCTATATGATAGGCTTTGATAACCAAAAGAAATGGCAAAGTGCACTAGAATAAAGATCAAAATTAAGCACAGAGCTATCACATCACTATTAACTTCAATTCCAATTTATCAGAAATTCAAGCTGTATGATCGTACAAAAAGTTTGATTTTGACGCCCAAAAATTTGCTTTCCTGCAGCTCAAAACTGGAAATTTATCTCCTTTGGATCACCACCAATACAACAACCCCTGAGTGAACTCTTCCTCTACCTCCAAACAAAAACAACTCCTGTGTAACTCAATATACAATGTTAATGCCTCTCTCTAACAAAGAATAACCTGCTCATACTACAAGACCGAAAACTTTAGAAAAGAATCACCCTGCCAGAGATTGAGAAGAAACGAAAAAAGAATCCCAATAGGCAGCATCATTTCAACTACAGAAGTATATTCACGCAAACTTGTTCGGCGGAAAACCATTAGATCCTGGGACTTGCATAGGCCGCATAACAGGAAAAGACGCCTGTGTAATAGGAAGGCTTGGCATAGTGAATGGTTGTTGTAGCCCTGTTATAACAGGGGGGGTCATATACAACTGCAATGCTTGTGGTGCTGTACTTCCTGCAGAAAGGGATGCACTAGGTTATTGTGGCAGTAAAATACAGATAACTTATTACAGTACTACAATATGTAAATAACTGTACTTCATGTGCAATGCCAGGTAGGGAGTGCTATCTATTAGGGAGAAATGTGTATATATCAAACTACTTTAACAATTCAATATCCACATCATATCATCATTCAAGTGATAAAGTTATTGCAGCAAGTTGTAGTTAGCCACAAACTGCTGTTCATCATCTAGTTGAAATTGCAAGTTAATGACAAATAGGAACATAAATTCGTACTCAACAAACATACTATAGTCTTGATAGTCAAACAAATATAGGACCTGCTAAGGTATCAACAACTGCTAAAACTCCCACGAGTACACTATCTGCTGCTAGTATTAGCACTGCTGCGTCTACTGCTTTTGGTCATCTACCTAAAGCTTTTAAAAGTCTTCATCCTTAGATCCCGGTGTGCAAGCTTGAACTTTTGATATAATAACTTACAGCTACTAGGAGCAATTGCATTTAACTAGTTGTTATACTAAACAGACTGTTGAGCATTATGCATTCCGGACCCTGAATATAAGTAGCTGAAGCTACTAGCAATTGCATTGAACTCAAGACTTTCCATTCAAAAGTAATAGACAATTGGACCACTTCAAGTTATACCATAAAATATGCCATGAACACGTACCTTGATGCTTAGGAGGATGGACCTGATGTGGAATTAATAGAGGACGTGTGGATACTTGAGAGAACCCCACTGCACTCTGAACAACGTCCTTTTGACAAGATATCCGAGAGAAAAATCAGGAAAAGTGCAAAGCGATAAACACTCAAAGGAAATCAGATAGAGGAAAGTTTAAAGGGCCATCCAAGATCCATAAACTGTCAGAAAATTTGTCCCAAAAAAAAAAAAAACTACAGAAGTAATTCGTCTTACATGAGAAACAGGATGCATATAAACAAGTGGTCCTAAACGTCCAACCATAACCTGAGAACATAAAGAATTTTAGAAGTGGCATTAACATCTGCAACCGTCTTACAAGCACAAAAATAATAACAGGATGTCATGCTATTATCCTGAGGACGTCAATTTAGTAATAGGGCCACAGTCCACAACATGATAAGACTCAATGACTCTACAACTACGGTGGCAGAGCCATCTTTCCAGCCTAACAAAATAAATGGCTTCAGAAAGACAGAGTGGCATGGTAATTTCCCTTACATTTTGAGAATTTGGATGCACATAACCGGTTGAAGCCTGAAGGTGATGATACTGACTGGTGGCATACCTAGCCGGCTGAGTCCTGCTTCCCATGTATCCAATTGTCTACGTGTTAACAAAGAAAGACTTCAGAAAAATATGCAGCAGCATCAAAACAGTAATAACTGATTCTATAAAAGTATTGACGCAGAATAATGGATGCAATTGGTCTAACTTGTCTGATATTAAGCTGTAGCAATTATTTTGAAAGAGCATCTGGTAAATGTCATTGCTAACTAAGAAAGCAGCGCCTCTTTGTTAAACTGCATATAACAGCAAGAAGTAGAATCCCAATTATTTTCTTCCACCTTCAACTGTTTCTTCAAACAACAGAAAAACATATCATAGCACAGGTTTTATGGGAAACCATTGTCTAAGAAAGAGTTTTCTTTGATTAACTTTTCTTTTCCTCCTCTTCTTTTTATTGACATATTTATCAATTGAATTGTCTATTGATCTTATGCTTGTGGTGTAATCAGGTGTACTCAAATGAGACTGTTTCCATCATTGATGTTTTAGATTCAATATAGGAACAGGACAGTAGAGTAATGGAGTTCTTATTAACTTCCCTAAATGTATATCAGTGACATAATTAGATTAGATGAAACACAGAATTGCATAATACTCTCCAATACAGACCGACAGGCTAGTCTCCAAACACCATGCGCGGAAGTGTGCTGCGCTGTGGTTTGGTTATGTTACTATGATATAACTTCTTATGGTCAATCTGAGATTGGTTGGTTCAGGTACAAAGATATGGTGGTCAATCAACCAAAACAATTTTGTAATCAGTAAATAAATCCAAGTTACGCAGAGAAAAGAGTAACTCTAATTGTCAGAAAACTAAAGCAGGGAGCTGGTGCTGCATTTTCAAAGTAAGATAAGTGTAATCACATACCGGTTGAGCATACTGTACATCCAAGCCACCATTTCCAGCTGCCAAATTATTATATGGAACAAGCTTGAGGGGCACAGAGGGACGAGGAGCAAAGGGGGTTATTTCAACTTCAGGCTCTGCTGTAGCAACAGGTACTACAGGACAGGAATCTGGCATGTAAGCCATCGTTGGCATCACAGGAGGTGTAACAGTTCTATGCTGCAAAGCTGATGGAGAAAATATCTTTGCCCCAGGGTTGAGCTTAGACTCCTAGAGAAAGGAAAATCAACAATCATAAATCATCCTAGAAGATGAATAATATAGGAGTAACATAGAGAAAAATTTCCAAAATCTAATTTTGACATCGCCATAAACCTACTGAAAATATTAGCTTATATAATCTTGAATACACGGAACAAATAAAATTTGATCATGCACCTACAACAGTGGACCCCACTGAGTTCACTTTACCTTTGTACTAGCATTATGATTTGAACCTTGTGAAGGCAACAAGTCAGCTCGAGATGATGATGAGCTGATGCATGAGACTGAGGCAATTGGAGCACCAGAGGAAGTAGGGCCCAAACAAGGAGTCTTGCCTAGAGTCTGCTGCTCATGACTGTGCCTCTCATTATTCCGATCATCAAGTTTGATTGAGGAAAGAGGAGGACTACCATGAGATACACCATTTGATGACAACTTCGAGTTTGTGTTGAAGTTAACATTCTCAATGGCATTTGCTCGAGTTACAGAAACATCCACTGCAAGTGAAAAAATTGTAATAGAATTCATGAATGGCATTCTTTTGGTTTATGATAGATAAATACACTACATAAAGAACTTAAAGATCTCATTATCTATCAGCAATCATCAATTTGTTAAGAGTTCTATTGCAGAATAAGGAAATAGCATACTTCAGTAAGAATTTCCCTTCGCCATTAAGTCTTGAAACCATTCTCAGCAGGAACGGAGTCACAAAAATTGATTCAATTCTTTTTTCCTTTTCTTTCTTTTAAGTGATATGCAGGGGCCAGCAGTGCCTTTTCCACTTTCCTGGTTTCCCCTTAGGTGAGTCGAGTGTCCCTTCCATAGGGACAACCCTCTCTTGTCCATTGATTCAATTCTTTTACAGCAAAGTTTAATTGGCTATACGGAATTATAAGTGATGGAAATCAGAGATTTGGTTGAATACAATTCATCATGACACTCAGTCAAGGAGAGACACTGCCTAATCTGTTTGCCACCCACCAAGAGGTCCACATGAATTGATATTTTATTGCGAGAACTGAAGTATTCAATTAATACTCACAATTTGAGCTTGAGCCTTGAACTTCAAGGATCTACAAAATGAAAAGAAAAAAAAAGTGCTCATTAACTAAAAGCAAATATATCACATCTTTTTATCTCTCATTCAATGTTCAGACAACATAGGGTTAACGTACAGTTCTCTCCCTTAGAGACTCGTGGTTCTCTCTGCAATCACTTTGCTTATTGATTAAGCCATCTCGCACATGTCTGTCAGAATTGACATGAATAGAAAGATAAGTTAGTGCCCAGTTGACCATATAGAGGAGAAAAATTAAGGTTATGAGAAGTGAGATGATAATCTCTTGAGGGAAAGGGCAGAAACCCAGCAGGTATCAGATATTGGGTTGACCTTTCCCTAAATTTACTGTTCATCAGATGGCAAAACTGCAAACATCAGCTATGCGTTGGGTTGATTCAGCAGTACTATAATAATAAGATGGTTAAAGTAATTTATGCCAGAAAAGTTGACTTTTCACCGAGTTTTGCTAAGGAAATCACATCCCTTTTTAAAAAGAGAAAGAAAACCCTCCAGGAAGTAAATCATGGGGAACAATACAAACTAAATACAATGAAATGACATCCCTCTTTAAAATCAGATCCATATTGAGAGTTTTTTTTCTCATTAACTAAATATATTTTAACAAAAGGGAAAAAACTAGCACGTATACAAGAAGTATACCAAAAAGTAGAAAAAACCTTACAAAAATAGATGATTTTCAACTCAATCAATTGACTATGAATCCATCCATAACACTCTATTTGTACCCATTTATTCAAATACTAAGTGATTTGTCTTTTAAGGTAAATGAAAGGTTCTCAAAAATAAACAGTTCTCTAAGTGTCATACATCTCTCTACTAACGCCTACACTAATATACAACTCTCTAACCCCATTAAAAAGACTCTAGCAAACACCAGATCCGATATAAGTTGTAACAACAACTTAAACATTAATCTCAACTGGTTGGTATTGCCTATATGGATCCTCGGCTTCTATTGTTATCAATTCATAACTAATTCCTCATTGATCCGTACACACTATAAATGTTTTAAGACAGTTCTCCTCCATGTTAAATTTACCTTGTGGTCTTCTGATACCTTCAATAATCATAAGTTACACTTTCTAAGTAATTAGCTCTCATTTTCTCATTTACGCGTGTGTGTACACTTTATCAGAATGATCATACCTTTTAAATCTTGTCCAATCTTGTAACATCTGTTTTTTTACAACTTTCATCTTGTAGGTACAACATTCGCTCCTACATTATAGTTTTGGTTTCACAACCATTCCATAGCAATGTTATCAACAGCGAAAACCGTAGAAAAAAGCCAAATGTCTGCTAGGTTTTTAGCACAAAGCGCAATTGTAGCGCGTGCTTTAGTGCAGAACCGCACAAATGAGGAAAAACATTAAAATATATAGTAAAGCAAGGGAAAATAAACTATAAGTATAAAAAACAATGATATGTACCAAAATATTGAGAAATTGAAATTAATGAAGAAAACCCATATCAATCAAAGTTCAGAAATCACATTGAATTTATGACTCAAATACAACTTTCAAATAGACTAGTGACTAGGTAATGCTTACTAAGTTTCTAGTCTAGTATTCTTAATCATTCATATAATTATCCATAAAAAATTGTTAAAGAATAATACTATCAACATTTATTCATACTATCGTTCTTTATAGGATGGAGGCCATGGCTACTGTGTGCGCATGATGCCTGCACTAAGATGCTACTTAAATGAGGTGAACTGCCTAACTTTCAGTCCGCTGAGTTTCAGGGTTTAAGCACACCTCAAGCGGGCTTTTAACAACAGAGCTTACGTTTCACTTTATTAGGTATCTTCCTAACACATAGCACTCCTCCCAGAACACCCTTTGTTTAGTCATCACAAGACTAGTGATACGACAAGCAAATACAATTGGTGAGAAAGCTTTCCAACTTCACTTATCAGAATATCTATGAATATAGACTAGTTAACCAGAACTAATTAAGAAATTACTTTAACATTATTCCTTATCCGCTCTACAGATATTCATCACATTGCTTTCCATAATTTAATGGAAAAATCTGAAGAACAAGCCTAGGTCATGTCTACCGGAACAATAGATAATGAGGCATTTCCAACAATGAATCAATAATGAGTCTTGCAAGCACAAACCTTTCTTTAGTAGCTTTCTCTCCATCTGCGGTAGACACCTTGGACTTTGTTGCTGTCATCTCCTTCTTGGTGTATTCAAGATTAGTGATATTGCTACAAACACTTCCTATATTATCCCCATCGAAATGTCCTGGCATAGTATCAGCAGATAGCATAACCCCCTGCAAAGCACAAGTATAAGCAGAGAAAAAAGGACCAATCATAGCTGCAGGCAACAAATAGACATTGCAAAATTGGAATGCCCAAAATCATACCTTTGCGACAACTTGGACAAGATCTTCAGACAGAATTACAAGTGTCTCTATCAAACTTCCACGTGCAACATTCGCGTTCCGACTACCCTTCTTAATCATCTTTGCCCTCTTCAAAACAATAGCTAATCCAAGTATCAAAAGAGAGAAATAATAATCAGAATTCTTGCAAGTCTCTTACTTAGTAAACTAAACACTTAATTGATGGTAGCGTAATAAGAAAACTAAAATGCCGTAAATGCCACAATCAATAATTCAAACAACTAACCCTTGATCCCAAATTATTGAAATCAGCTGTATGAACCCTATGTAATCATTCCACACTATTCCTCTATATGAAAGCCATAAAATGTACATAATCAAAGCCTGGAATTCTTACATTCGTCATTTGAAATGGAGACGCAGACAAATTAGAAATGAAAAAGGCCTAAAACAGGAACCAATAACTCAATCAACTAATCCTTAATCCCAAATTATTGAAATCAGCTGTATGAACCCTATGTAATCATTCCACACTACTCCTCTATATGAAAGCCATAATATGTACATAATCAAAGAATGGAATTCTTACATTCGTCATTTGAAATGGAGGCACAAAAATTAGAAATGAAAAAGGCCTAAAACAGGAACCAATAACTCAATCAACTAATCCTTAATCCCAAATTATTGAAATCAGCTGTATGAACTCTATGTAATCATTCCGCACTATTCCTCTATATGAAAGCCCGAAAATGCACATAATCAAAGACTGGAATTCTTACATTCATCATTTGAAATGAACATAGAGAAAACATAGAAATGAAAAAGGCCTACAACAGGAACCAATAACTCAATCAACTAACCCTTAATCCCAAATTATCGAAATCAGCTGAATGAACCCTATGTAATCATTCCGCACTATTCCTCCCTATGAAAGCCATAAAAGAATCAAAGACTGGAATTCTCACATTCATAATTTGAAATGAACATACAGAAAATGAGAAATGAAAAAGGCCTACAACAGGAACCAATAACTCAATCAACTAATCCTTAATCCCAAATTAATGAAATCAGCTATATGAACCCTATGCAATCATTTCGCACTGCTCCTCTCCAAGAAAGCCATAAAATTTACAGAACCAAAGACTCAAATTCTAACATTCGTCATTTGAAGTGAAACTATGCAAAAATGATAAATGAAAAGGGCCTACAACAGGAAGTTCAATCAACTAATCCTTAATCCCAGATTATTGAAATCAGCTGTATGAACCCTATATAATCGTTCCACACTATTCCTCTCTATGAAAGCCATAAAATGTACGTAATCAAAGACTCAAATTCTTACATTTCTCGTTTGAAAAGGAAACAAAGAAAAATGAGAAATGAAAAAGGCCTACAATAAGAACCAATAACTCAATCAATTAACCTTTAATCCCAAATTATTGAAATCATCTGTATGAACCCTATGTAATCATTCCACACTATTCTTCTCTATGGAAGCCATAAAATGTACACTATTTTTTTATGACAAGGGAAACCGCTCCTATGCAATAGCTTGCAAATCACACAGGAGAGATAACCCGCACTAGGCAAGCCTCGTGCGACGAGGTCGACCCAGAAGGCAAATCCCCTGCTATCGTAGGCAGGGGTTTCGAACCTGAGACCTCCATTATGGAAGCCCCTTTGCTCAACCAACTGAGCCACCCTTGCAGGTCATAAAATGTACATTATTAAAGACTCAAATTCTTAAATTCGTCATTTGAAATGAAAATACAGAAAAAATAGAAATGAAAAAGGCCTACAACAGGAATCAATAACTCAATCAACTAATCCTTCATCCCAAATTATTGAAATCAGCTGTATGAACCCTATGTAATCATTCCGCAGTATCTCTGTCTAAGAAAGCCATAAAATGTACAGAATCAAAGACTGGAATTCTTACATTCGTCATTTGAAATGAAAATACTTAAAAAGGTAAAATGAAAAAGGCTTACAACATGAATTTATAACTCAAATCAACTAACCCTTAATCCCAAAATATTGGAATCAGCTGTATGAACCCTATGTAATCATTCCACACTATTCCTCTCTATAAAGCCATAAAATGTACATAATCAAAGACTCAAATTCTTACATTCGTCGTTTGAAATGAAAATACAGAAAAAATAGAAATGAAAAGGGCCTAAAACAGGAACCAGTAACTCAACCAACTAACCCTTAATCCAAACAGTGTTATCAAAAGCAAAAAGCACAAAAAAACTCTAAGGTTAGCTGGGGCTTTAAGCACAAAGCGCAAATAAAGAGTGGGCTTTAGTGAAAAAAAGCGCAAATATGTATGTTTAGTCCAAGACTAATAATAGTAAGCATGAATAACAAATATATGGACAAAGAAATTGTAAAAACATTACGATAAAGTGAAATATCAATCATCTAGTGTCACCTCTTCAAGAGAGGCTCAATGGCAAGGAAAAGTATGTCTTAGAACCTTGATGACGACACTGAAGCGCACATAAAGTGAGGCGAAGCGCTCAACATGTTTTGAGCGCCGCTTCGGGGCTTAAGCGCGCCTTTGACAACACTGAATCCAAATTATTGAAATCGGGTGTATGAACCCTATGTAACAAGTCCACACTATTCCTCTCCATGAAAGCCATAAAATGTAAACAATCAAAGATTCAAATTCTTACATTCGTCATTTGAAATAAAAATACATAAAAAGGAGAAATGAAGAAGGCCTACAGGCTACAACAGGAACCAATAAGTCAAATCAACTAACCCCTAAATCCAAATTAATGAAATCAGCTGCATGCACCCTATGTAACCATTCGTCACTATTCCTCTCCAAGAAAGACATAAATTGTACATAATCGAAGTCCGGGATATTCTTAAATTCGTCATTTGAAATGAAACTACATAAAAAATGAGTAATGAAAAAGGCCTACAACAGGAACCAATAACTCAATCAACTAACCCTTAATCTCAAGTTATTGAAATCAGACGTATGTACCCTATGTAAATCATTCCTCCCTATTCCTCTCTATAAAGCCATAGAATGTAGTACATAATCAAATACTTGAATTCTTACATTTGTCATTTGAAATGAAAATACATTAAAAATGAGCAATGAAAAAGGCCTACAACAGGAACCACTAACTCAAATCAACTAATACTCAATCCCAAATTATTGAAATCTGCTGTATGAACCCTATGTAATCATTCCACACTATCCCTCTTTAAGAATCCATAAATGTACATAATCAAAGTCTGGAATATTCTTACATTCATCGTTTGAAATGAAAATACATTAAAAATGAGCAATGAAAAAGGCCTACAACAAGAACCAATAACTCACAACTAATCCTTAATCCCAAATTATTGAAAACAGCTACATGAACCCTATGTAATCATTTCACACTATTCCTCTCTATAAAATCCAATAATGTTTTTTTTGATCAAGTAAGCATATTTTCATTCATAAACATGGCCACAGCAGCTGTATACAAGAGATATACCAAAAAAGTAGAGACAAAACATAAAATGAAGATAACCGAAGTCCGGGATATTCTTACATTCGTCATTTGAAATGAAAATACAGAAAAAAATGAGAAATGAAAAGGCCAACAACTCAATCAACTAACCCTTAATCCCAAAGTATTGAATCAACTGTATGAACCCCATGTAATATTTTGCACTATTCCTCTCTAAAAAGCCATAAAATGTACATAATCAAGGACTGGAATTCATACATTCGTCATTCGAAATGAAAAAAAAAACATAAAAATGAGAAATGAAAAAGACCCTACAAAAAAAAGATTCAAAACAAAGTCATTGAAACATCCAGATCGGATACATAAACTGATCTAGTCCAAACAAAAAACCCCTAAACAACAACTACCCAAAATCAAGAATCACAAAATAATTAAATGGAACATAGTAAAATAAAAAAGGGTCTTGAAAAAAACTTACCATAATCATCATCTACACAAGCAGTGTGAAAAATACCCGAATAAACAGCACCATCTTTGATATAAACATCAACTGGTAAACCAATAATACACATAGTAGTGAATAATAAAGCATCATTAAGTGTACCATTAACACTTTTTTTGCAACCCATAGCTCAGTTCTTGGCACTTTGTAAACTCTACTATATATATATTTCAGTATATTGATTGATTTGTATAAATCTTTGTATACAAATTTATGTATCTTTAAATTTGCAAAGAAATCTGAAGATTGATTTTTTGTAGAAATTACTCAAGAGAGAATTGAATCGAACGTACTACAAACAACATACGAAGTAGTACCCTGGAAACAAAAGCAAGACTGTACCTATATATATTTGTTATTAATTTTTTGCTTAGATGCCCTTGTTATTTAAGATATTTCTATTATTGGGTTATTGATATTTTTTGTTTACGGATTTGCCCTTGCCAAATCTAGAGTGTTCCATTAATTGACCAATAATGAGGAGGTTAATGCAAATTTGAAATTGAAATTTGGAGGATCACTAGCTTATGCTTTGTTTGGATTTTGGATTATTGTTATCCATTGATTTAATTCATAATATATTTGTATTATATTACCGTGGATTTTATGTTTTTTAAGATTTTGGTGAAGTACATTTGACAAGCCTCACTTTATATTCTTTCTCAAGAGCGATCTCTTACTGATGTCCTTAAAGACTGCGCTATTATATCTCGTAGTTTTATACATTTAGATTTGTCGTTTGTTAGTTGTCTTAGTTTTGGACACCGGGATTTGTCTTCAAGGTCATACGAGGTTAGACATGCTTAACGTATGCTTATAAGGGTTTAAGCTCGTGCTTGGTAAGTTGCGGAAGGATTAGAGAATAAGTGAATCAACATGGAAAGGTTCGTCAAAAGTTATTTCTGAGAAATATGAGATATGGTCCGTATTTTGAGATATGGATCGTATTTAAAGATTTTAAAAAATTTCAGAGAAGACAGTTTTTGAGGTGGAGGAATATAGCCCATTATACGGACCATATATTTTATACGGCCAGAAAGTTGGCCGTATAATGTTATACGACCTAAAATACGGGCCATATTTTTTATGGTTGTGGAATTTTTTGGCTTTTATATATCACGACCCTCTTCATTTTAAGTCATTTTTAACATAACCTCAAGTTCAAGAAAGCTCTAGAAACCTCTCCAACATATTCAAACACTTCTCCAAGCATAAATCAAAGATTAAAGTGAGGATCAAAGTACTTAGGGTTTCAAAGTGTGGCTGAAACTTGTCTCTTCTTCTTGTAGAAGCTTTGGAAGGTATTTTAAGGTGAAATGATCTTGGAATTAAAGTGTTCTTGAGGTAAGATTTCATCTTATTTTCATGTTTATGTGGTAATTATGCTAAGATTTGAGGGAAAGAAATTGAAGGGACGGTTCAAACATGAACTTGATGATATTTTGGCTTGTAAGTTAACTTGAGCTATGACTGTAGCGCGTTTTGAGCATAATTTTGTTATGAGGGATAATAGTAATGTTGAGGAAATGTTGTATACAAGTCTATATGGGGTTGCTCAATGGTATATCCTTAAATATGGTGAATATGAGGTTAAAGGAGATCATATGGAGTTGTTATGTAAATTGTTGGTTGTGGACTTTGTAGTAATGCTTAAGGAATAGGGGAAAGGTTGTTTATTTCACTTTGGAATCGAGTTATCACTGATATACAACCGCCATCTAAGTCGTATATGAATTTTTGGTTATAGGAATGGCGCTCTAGTGATGATAAGTTTGTTGTTGGATTACTTGGAATACTTGAGGTATGTTAAGGCTGTCCCTTTCTTTCTTCTGGCATACGTCACTCCGATAGAGCTGTAACGTTTTTTTTAGCTCTCATGCATGCTTTATATATGTGTGTAGCTATTTTATGACACCGAGCCACGCTATAGTCGACCGAGTACGACACCTATTGTGCATACCACTGCAGTTGGGTAGGGTAACACCGAGCCTATCACTACTAAGTATGATGACACCGAGCCTTATTATGGCCGAGTACGGTATGATGATGATATGACTAATATATATGTATGAAAATGTTTTTTTTTTTAAACTGAAAGCATGCATGTCATCCGCCTTCTGATGCATTCAGATGCACGGATTATTTCTCATACTTTCATATCTTTATTATATTGTTATTTATGCCTTACATACTCAGTACATTATTCGTATTGACGCCCCTTTGTTTGTGGACGTTGCATTCATGCCCGCAGGTAGATGGTTCAGACCCTTAGGCTGCATTCTCAGCGTTTGTATTGGACCACTCCACTTGTTCTGGAGTTGCATTTTAGCTTGTGTACATTCGGGCATGGTCCCGTCCCGTCCTTATTATGTTATGCACTCTAGTAGAGGCTCGTAGACAGATATGCACAATTAGATGTCTTATGACCTTCTCGGTCCATATTTCGTTGTATCATTATCTTAACAACCTTGTCGGCTTGTATATTATGGGTTCAGCTTGATGACGTATGCATGTATATATCTTTTGGGCTTGTGTCTCTTCCATTTCGTGATATTTATTAGTTCGCGTCATGGCCCATTCAGGTACAATTATGTGATGCACGTATGTTCTGTAGTACTCAGTAGGTTAGATCCGGATGCCCGTCATGGCCCTCCGGTTGGATCGTGACAAGCGCAAAGCACAAACAAATTTACTAGCCTAATATGAAATCTCAAACAATCAGCGTGATTGTGGATTTAGTTCTCGATGTCGCCCTTAGTGGCTTGACCATAATAATAATATATATATATATATATATATATATATATATATATATATATATATATATATATATATATATATATATATATATATATATATATATATAAAAGTTATTATTTTAGTGGGCAGTAATATAGTGTAAAGTCAATTTATTCAAATTAAGAAGAAATTGCACGGTTTGTCCTTCAAATGGGTTGATCTTAATTTTTTTCTTCCCTTCAAAATCGATTCTAGGCCTATGTGACATAAGTTCTTTAAGACTCCAGACATAACTTATAGAATATTATGATGCGAAAATATAAACTTATGCTATATGGAAAATTGTTTGCATTGAGGGCCAAAAATTAAAGAACAGCACAAATTAGGACCAAAAGTGCAAATAACCCTCAAATTAACCGGTTTGACCCGCCCATCTAACACATATGGCCCAAAACCCGGAACCTTAAATCTCACCAAAACCCTCCACTACCGTCATCACCTCATATTCTCGCCGTCCGTTAAATTTTGTATCTCATTTTTCTTCCCGGCGAGACACGTCATCCCTAAAACCCTAAACCCTAATTCTCTCTTTCAAAATCCCCCCAAATCATTAAACCCTAATTTTCAATTGGAAAGGTATGAGAAATCACGCGCCTAAATCACGTAAAGCTAAAATACAGAACCGTTTATCCGAAGTTCAAGAAATTGAGCTTCTAGAAGCATGGATAGAATCGGGTAAACCCGAATCCGGTTCAAACCCGTTATCATTTGACCCATTACCACATAAAGCTCCAGTTGGACGCTTACCTGATGGTTCATTCTCTAAGTATACTGGTTGTGATAGTTTTAGCCAATTGCCTGTTTCTAAGAAAACTAAAGATGGGTTAACTCAGTGTAAATATAAAACTATGACTGATATTCAAAGGGCTTCGATCCCACATTCTCTTTGTGGGAGAGATATTCTTGGCGCCGCGAAAACTGGTTCAGGAAAGACATTGGCTTTTGTTATTCCGGTTAGTATAATTTAGCTAGACATTGGCTTTTGTTATTCTTGTTAGTATAATTTAGCTAAAACCGGTTCAGTAAAGACATTGGCTTTTGTTTTTCGATACGTTTTAAGTGATATAGATGTGTATTATTCCCCCGTCCCAATTTAAGTGTCTTAGTTTGACGGGGCACAAAGTTTAAGGAATAAAAAGAGTCTTTCGAATCTTGTGGTCCTAAATTAACTAGGTGTGCAATGTACTAAAATGTCTTTTGAATCTTGTGTTTTTAAACCTGCCAAGTAGGATATTTGAATTGTCAACTTACTAATATAGATGAGACACTCTTTTTGGTACATATCAAAAAGGAAAGCAAGACACTTAAATTGGGACGGAGGGAGTAGATTTTTTAATACTTATAGTCTTTTAGTCAATATTTGGATTTTATTCTCATCAGTCGACTTGGGTAGTACATTAGCGAAAATTGCTTCAGGAAAGACATTGGCTTTTGTTATTCCGGTATATGTTTTCCAGTGATATACATATGTATATTTTTGACACTTTTAGACTTTTAGTCTATTTGGATGTTATTCTCATCAGTCTACTTGGGGTAGTATTTTGGGGAAATTGGTTTAGGAAAGACATTTGCTTTTGTTATTCTTTTACGTTTGCAAGTGATATACATATGTAAAGTTTTTGATACTTTTAGGCTTTTAGTCATTATTTGGATTTTATTCTCATCAGTCGATGCTATTAGTTGAACCCCTGCCCAAAAATGTCATGATTTATCCTGACAACGTTGAAAATGATTTATCGTACAATTGCAACGAAAGCAAATGCTTTTCCATGTCTCTTCATATTGTAGTGCAGGCATTCAGTTGGAGTTAGTATGAAGGTTGACTTCACATTGTATGAGCTGTCTGTAAGATAGCTCATATTCATGTGAAATCATCCCCTTGTTTTTCTTGACAAAACAACGTAGATGTCCAACTTATGTGGGATGCTCCTTCGATATCCAAATTGTTAATTGGAATGTTGCTTTGGTAGTTCCATTGACATTTTGGCGCTTTGGTGTTGAATCCCTTAGTTCTTTAGTAGTGTAATTTCTTGCTTTTTTACATCTTTATAAATTATGCCACTTAATTAGATTTGATTTCTAGGTGCTAGAGAAATTGTATAAAGCTCGATGGGGACCAGAGGACGGTGTTGGATGCATCATAATGTCTCCCACAAGGGAGTTAGCAGGTCAACTTTTTGAAGTACTTAAATCTGTTGGGAAGCATCATGGATTTAGTGCTGGCCTTCTGATTGGTGGCCGCAAAGATGTCGACGCCGAAAAAGAGCATGTTAATGGGCTGAACATCCTGGTCTGCACCCCTGGCCGGCTTCTTCAGCATATGGATGAGACACCAAATTTTGATTGTTCACAACTTCAGGTCCAGTTAACAACTTTTTCCTTCCTGCTCTTTTAATGCTCTTTACCATGTTTCGTCCTGATAAGAGGCGGGGAGTACATACTCTGCATCGTCAGGAATTGTTTCCTGAATTGCTCCTCCTTCATTAATGTTAGTGTAGACTACCTTGCATGGCTAACAATACTGTAATTTGCTCATCATAGTATTCTAATTGTAATTGTATAACGCCTAAGGCACTGATTGACTCCCTCCCTCTCTCTCTTTAAACAGCTTGGTGGGGTTTGGAACCTGCTTCCTTCTCCTTTTCTCTGCGAAACATAGCTATTGAACTGTCGTCTGTTGAAGCTGCTACAGTTTTGGAAATTATTTTCTTTTGTCCCTGATTCTTTTTTTTTTTTTTAAACATCCCTGATTCTATTATTTATATTCTATTTCAATTTTTTCTTCGAAAAAAATTCTGTAATTCCCTGAGTATTTTGTTTCCAACTTTGTCATATACAGATGCACATATATTTGTGAATTTTCCTGATAAGTGATACTTAGTGCAAAATTTGTTTTTTTGTTTTGTTTATGTACTTGTCATAATAAATAGTTCCAAATATATCATCTGTAAGTTGTAACTAAAAATCTAAGCACCACATAAAAGAACTATAATTCTTAATTGTAAAAAAATATGTTATGTCCGTAAGGATATGCCATCATTATGTTTCTTAAGCTGATGTTCGTAACAAATTGTTGTTTGTTTGACCCTATCGTTCTTCACATGTGGTGCAAAACTTGCACTGCAAGGGTCATATGTTCAGATTATACGGCACTATGAAACATGAAAATACTTCAGTTGGTAAGCTTATCTCTATGTTATCTGCTACAACGTGAGGCCCTGGGAGTATAGACTTCCTATACATGTTAAGACCAAACTCGAAGGTCTTGGATTTGTTTTACCACTCGATGCATTTGGTATTCATGTGAGAATGTGACAATTTGGTAATCATGTGAGCGTTGGATTCTCTTTAGAAAACACAGCCCAGATGTCCTCATTTGTGCTACTTAGAAAATCATAAAGTATGTGTGTATTTATTATGTTAAAATTACAGAATAAAAAGATGTTTTGAAATTGCAATTGTATGTTTCATATTGCTATGCGCTTTTTTGATGAAACACTTTTGTACCTGTTCTCCTCCCATACATTACAATTATCTAAGTTTATTTAGTTGTTGACTTGGGTGCATTTTTCCTGGCCAGGGAACAGGTTTTAGTTCTTGATGAAGCAGATCGTATTCTTGATGTGGGGTTTAAGAAGGACTTGAATGCAATCATTTCACAATTGCCTAAACATAGGCAGACCTTATTGTTTTCAGCAACCCAGACGAAGTCCGTTCAAGATCTGGCAAGGCTCAGTCTGAAAGATCCTGAATATTTGGGTGTACACGAGGAGTCTGATACTGCAACTCCCAACCGCTTGCAACAAACAGCAATGCTTGTTCCTCTTGATAAGAAATTGGACATGTTATGGAGTTTTATAAAGGCACATCTTAATTCAAGGATATTGGTTTTCTTATCAAGCTGCAAGCAGGTATCTGGGACTTTATTCTTGATTTTTTCTAAAATTGAGAATTTACGGTGAACATTTTACAGCGAGAGCCGAGATGACATGAATAATTCACTTAATCCTAGAGCACTGGAAAATGAGTTTAGTCGCTAACTTCGAAAAGCACTAATGACTTTCACTATATCAGATGTTTATGAAAAAGAAGTTTTTCTATCTACTACATCGAATCTGGTTTCAAAGTCTTCAACAGCTAAAACTTTTGCTCTTATTTTTCTGTGATTAATTTCCTTCTGTCATTCTTACTGCTCCCAATTCAACAGGTAAAATTTGTTTTTGAAACTTTCAAAAAACTCCGTCCTGGGATTCCACTCAAATGTCTTCATGGGAGGATGAAGCAAGATAGAAGGATGGGAATTTACTCCCAATTTTGTGAACAACGTTCTGTTCTGTTCTCCACTGATGTTGCTTCGAGGGGGCTTGATTTTAATAAGGCGGTTGATTGGGTTGTCCAGGTTAGTTCTTAAAGTTTTTTAGCGTTGAAAGCCTGAAATGAAATTATTGATTTTTCATTCGTTAAAGGATGTGGATGCTAATGTAAAGGAAGTAGAAAATTTGACATGTATTTGATGAAACTCACCTTTCAGGTGGACTGTCCTGAAGATTGTGCTGCTTACATACACAGAGTTGGCCGCACTGCTCGTTACCTTTCAGGGGGAAGATCTGTTTTATTCGTGATGCCATCTGAAATGAAAATGCTTGAAAAGTTGGAAGAGAAAAAGATACCCCTTCGAGTTATCAAGGTAAGATTTCATCCACTTCTGTTTAACAATTGAAGTTGAGTACATACAATTATATTTTCTCACTTGTCGCACAGCATCTTGTTGTTTTGTTGGCTGATTATCAGTGTGAAACAGGCAAATGAAAAGAGGATACAGTCTGTCTCTGGCCTACTTGCTTCTTTATTGGTCAAGTACCCTGAGCTACAGCATCTGGCTCAAAGGGCTTTTGTGACATATTTGAAGTCCATACACAAACAGAGAGATAAAGAGATTTTTGATGTTACAAAACTTCCAATTGATGAATACTCTGCTTCATTGGGTCTTCCTATGACCCCCAAAATCCGATTTCTGAAACAGAAACTCAAAGGGAAGACAGTGTCTGAAGCATTATCTCTCATACCAGAGGACACGAGCAATGAGAATTTGTTGGAATTTCCAGTTAAGAAGCTAGATACAGGTAAATCAGATGTAGAGGAAGTGGAGGAAGAAGACCTCCTTCTAGCTAAGGAGACACAAGAAGCCGGAGAAAAGATTAACAGCAAAGGAGATGATATGTAAGTCAATCACTTTTCTCAGTTGTCTATTTGATGTGTAGAATTTGTCTTTTAAGCAAGAAGGGTGGAGATGCTATTTTAGAAAGCTTTCATTAAGCAATGGTCTGCAACTTTAGAAAATCTTTTAGTCGCATATGATATGATGTTTTATCTCCATGATACTCTTCTTGCAATTCACCGTATATTTATCTTAACTGCTTCTCGCTTTATATGCACTCTAGTGTTTATATAATCTTCGTTGTTCTTGATTTTGCTTCCTGTTTTTTGAATTGTTTCGTAGGCTGGCCACTAGAGTTACGAAGAAAAAGAAACTAAAGATCAATGTCCACAGACCAGTCGGGACAAGGGTTGTGTTTGACGAGGAAGGGAACACTTTACCTCCTCTTGCAAGATTAGCAGCCACAAGCAGTGATGCTGACTCTGTTCAGCTTAACAAAGAAAAAGGTATTACTGATATATTCAAGAGTCTCAAAAGCTTTGTTTCCAACATCTGCTGCTATTTGAAATTGTCTTTTTTAAATAATAATAATAATTATATCCAAGTAATAACTTTTGCTGCTCTTTTGAATCCAAAAACACTTTTGTACTTGCATTTCGAGTCTGTATGCTTGTTTCCTGCGTGTTCTGCTTAGTGTGCAACAAAATTTGGTTATTCGACCCTAGTTCTATGTTCAAGGGAGAAGCGATTATTTACTTCGCTGATGTTAAGTCACTTGACTCCCTCCATCCCAATTTATGTGGCACACTTTCCTTTTTATTTTTAGAGGATGTTTGGATTGACTTATTTTAAGTGCTCATCTCTTTTCTACTTTTTGTGGTGTTTGGCAAAGCAAAAAAAAGTGATTTTAAGCACTTACTTTTAGGCCAAAAAAGTACAAAAAATAAGAAAAAATAAGCCAAAAGCCAAAAGTTGGGATTATAGCTTTTAGCTTATAGCTTATAAGCTACTTTCAAAAATCCAATCCAAATACCCTCTTATTCTGCCCCCAAAAAATGTCTTATCTTTCTATAATTAGAAACAAATTAACTTTATAGTTTTCTTTGTACCCCTAATGAAATGATTTATAGCCACACAAATGTCCAAGGTTTGTTTTAGAACACAATTCTCAAAATCTTCCTTTCTTAAATTTTGTGCCTAGTCAAATGGCGTCACATAAATTGGGACTGAAGGAGTATGTATTAATGCATCTCATTTTCAATTGCATCTGTTGCTTTCTAACACTTTGTTCTATTCTTGTCGACGCTGCAGTAAACCAGAGATATGCTGAGTTGAGAAAGAACTTGAAGGTGGCCGACAAGGAAGACAAGGATTTGGACAAGAAACGTCGCAAAGAAAAACGAATCAAGGAGAAGATGAAGTCTAAGAGAGGGAGAGAGGAGGAAGAAGAACAAGATGAAGACGTGTCTGGGTCAGACACGGAAATCCCGCGAGGTAGAGTTGACAAGAAAACGAAGATCTATTTCGACAGTGATGATGAAGATGGCGAGAGGACAGCGGACAAGGCTAAAGAGGGTATTGCTGCTGATTCCATATCTTTGGCAGAGCAGGAAGAACTGGCTCTGAAGCTGCTAAATTCCATGCACTCTTAATGGAACAGAATTTTGATAGCTGTAGTTAATACTGTTCTTAGCATCAATGCTGTTAAGAGTAACCTTGAATAGTTCCAATGGTAGAAATTATTGGGTCACTTACAGGGCAACATGAAATGATTTTGGTTTATATATAGTTGCTTTCTTGCACAACTTAAAGAAAATGTAATGTTTTTGTGCTTGAAAGATTAAAGAGACTGTTTTTGTTGTGGTTTTCAATATTGTCTTTATGCAATTAATCATCCTCGAGTCTTAATTGGGCCGGTAATGTTTTCACACCTGTGAAAATTCCCTAAGGTCCCGTGTTCGAATCTGGTTGTGACATATCTATATTTTTGGATACTCCTTAATATGAATTCTGGCTCTGCAATTGGTCTTAAAGTACTTCATATGAATAAATTTATCTCGATTTTTTTTTTTTAAATGTGACCTTTTGGAATCTCATGTGGAAGAAACGAAGAATAAAGGCGGTGTGCTCAATTTTCACTCTGCCGTTGAAGTTATATTTAACTTTTTAGAAGTATTTAACTTGGGCCATAGTGAATTTGACCGATTATGCCTTTTTGAAATTATTATTTACTATTCCCACCGTCTCATAATAAGTATCATTTTAATCAAATTTTTTATCTCGTAATAAGTGTCATTTTAGGAAATCAAGACATAAATTGATTAATTTTTTTTTCAATTCTACCCTTAGATAATAAAGTAACATCTAAATGATGATTGAAAAAGCCATATAGTAACTTGGTATTGTTGAATTCCCAATATCAAAAGGTTTACTTCTTGTGCATGTTCTAATCAAAAGGTAAAAATAATTTATAGGGATTATTTGATAAACTTCATATTGCATTATTAATTTCTTAATATGCGTGTTTTTAACTAAGGTAACACTTATTATGAGACGGAGGGAGTAGTTAATAATAACCTTTTCCTATTTGTTTTTTTGCAGTTTATTGACCTTTTAGAATAGAACCTAAAGATCTCCTTTTGAGCACATTAAAAATCTTATTAGAAAAGTTATATCCTGTTTAAGATTTTGTGAGTTTTGCAAACGTTAAGCAAAAATTCAAATATATGAGTAAACATTAACCTCAAGAGCCTGTTTGGAACAAACAGCTTACAAGCTAAAAAAATAAATTGGGGTAGTCTATTTTTTTTTTTTGGCTTATAAGTTGTTTTCAGCTTATAAGCTGCTTTAGATAAGCTAAGTCAAATGAGCTCAATTATTTTTTTGAGCTTATTTTAAGCACAAAATAACTTTAAACTGGCCAACCAAACATTCAAAAAAGCTGAAAACAACTTATAAGTCAATCCAAACAGGCTCCAAGTCTCACATTGTTCATAAGGTGATTTATTCACGTAATTTTCAAAAACAGTGCCAAAATCTAAATGATAACGTATATATAAAAGAAAAATTTGCTTGTAAAATCAGCCCGGTCCATATGAGTAGATACGTGTTCCTACTAACAACTTAGCTCTTCTTATAAAACCAGGCCCACGTACACCCCCAATACACCCCTTCTTTTTCGGCGAGAACCTTATCTCTCTCTCTCTCGTCACCCCTAGGGTTTCTTCTTTCTTCGATCTCAAAATGATGCCCCAAAGTGGAGTTGCTCAACCACCAATGGATCAACAGTACCAGCAACAACAACAACAACAATGGATGATGCCACCTCAGCAACAGCCGCAATTTCAACCGCAAACTCAACCTTCTTGGGGCCAACAGCAGCAAACTATGTCTCAACAGTACGGTGCTAACCCTAGCCCTACCTCTACTGGTAATCCAAATGAGGTTCGCTCTCTTTGGATTGGAGATTTGCAGTATTGGATGGATGAGAATTATCTCTCCACTTGTTTCTATCATACCGGCGAGGTAATCCTACATTTCTCTGCTTAATTAAAGGACAAATTAATACTATTACAAAGTCACGTAGCCAGATTTTCAGTTTATACAATATTATAACTGGGGGGAAGCATTATACATAATGTATCAACCCTGTATAAAAGTATGTGGGCTAACAAACACAAAATATGGGCTATGTGGCCTAATATTTTCTCCCGGTAGAGGTAGACATGGAGGGTAATTTTCCCTTTAAAGGGGAAATTGACATTAGAAAGTCCCGGTTTCTTAGGTGGTTTGAAATTTTCTTTCTGATTTGGTTGCAACTTCGTTGGAAACTAATATCAAAGCTTTGAAAAAAGAATAAAAATTGGAGGTGAATTTAGAAGATGTATTGAAGGGTTTAGAAGAGGAGAGGGTGGAACAAGTGCTAAAGTTCAATATTTGCCTTAGTGTATTATTGTACTGCCTCTTTATTTTTATTTTGCATAATAGCTTTCATTGTTTTTTGTGCAGCTTGTTTCTGCTAAGGTCATCAGGAACAAGCAAAGTGGTCAGTCTGAAGGTTATGGATTCCTTGAGTTCAGGAGTCATGCAGCTGCAGAAACTATTTTACAGACGTATAATGGCACCTTGATGCCAAATGTGGAACAGAATTTCCGTATGAACTGGGCATCTCTTGGTGCCGGTGAGAGGCGAGATGATTCACCCGAGTATACAATATTTGTTGGTGATTTGGCTGCTGATGTGACGGATTATGTGCTACAAGAGACATTCAAACCCGTGTATTCATCAATAAAAGGTGCAAAAGTTGTAACAGATAGAATCACTGGACGTACCAAGGGATATGGATTTGTCAAGTTCGGTGATGAGAGTGAACAATTGCGTGCTATGACCGAAATGAATGGTGTGCTTTGTTCAACTAGGCCCATGAGGATTGGCCCAGCTGCGAACAAGAAACCAGTGGGTACCCCACAGAAAGGTATGGCCATGTTCATGTTCCCCTTTCATCTTCTATGCTGAAGTGGAATTTTTCTGTTTTTTTTTTTTTTGTTTGTTGTTGATTTGCAGTTCGAACTGTACTGTTTGTTGTCTGCATTCCTGATTTCGATGATGCCATAATTTCCTGACGTGTTCAGACTCTTAAGTTGATTGTTCTTTCAGCTTTGCACTTGAAGAAGCGGAATCTTTAAAATCCTTTTCTTCCAGTACTTAACTTTCTACACTTGGGGGCATTTAATTGTTTCAAAATGTGCATAAACTTATAAGACTCATATTGTCTCAAAGCAGGAAACAGAGAGGCTCTCATATGGGGGCCTGGAACTGATTTCAGCTGAAATGATTCCACTTTAGTGCGTGGCCTCATTTTAGGTCAGTTTATTTGTTTATGTCACGCTTCCTTACTTCGTATTCTTGTGGCATTCTTATGCTACGTTCAGTTAATTTCCAGTTCCTGAATTACTATTACGAGCCTTAGTAAATTTATTTCCATTTCTATCAAAATTTAAATTTCCTTTCTTCATTTTTACCAGTTCATTTAATTCCTAAACTGGCCTGTGTTATTTCAGTTAGGATCAATCTTGCACACCTTTTAAATAATGCTGCCGCAAGCTGTTTCCGTACATTTCCTTACAATTCTTTCCTTCCTTTGTCTGTCACGTTCACACCAGTCTGTGTTAATGGTGTATGCTACTAATTCTGGGAACTCAACTTCATCTATCAACACCTTTTCTTTCGTAAGTCGAAGTAATGTAATATTGATCAATCTGGTAAGAGATGCAAAAAATGGTTATATCACTAGTTTTGTAGGATGCCTTTGGTTAATGCCTTGAGGTGATTCTATCTTTTCAGTTCTAATACACTTGTCCAACAGTACTCTTTCCTTTCCAATTACTGTCAGTTGGTTTTCATTTTTTGAATTGTTCAATTGGTCATTTGAAAATGATATTTAGAGATTAAAAAGCTAATGAAAGATCCTTCTAGTTCTAATCTTCGCTAAAATGCTGGAATGTATAAAGAATTGACTTGCGAAGAGCAGCTGACTAAGTTGGAAATCGGGGAGTGTATACTTTCAATACCTTTAGCCTGTATCGGTGCGCACAAGCTGGCCTCGACACCACTGTTATTTAAAAAAACTCACAGTACTCCTTCCGTATTTCATTTTTCTATGGTCATTTGCAAATAATATTTAGATTTAGGAACTAATTAAAAAGATCACAAGTTGTAATCTTGTGTTTCCAAAATACTGAAATATTGAAGACAATCGACTTGTGAAGAGTAGCTGACAAGAAGTTTGAAATGATGGGGAATTTTGAAATAGGCTGTTCACTAGGTATGCCGGCTTACTTTATTTAAGGATAAGGTATGGATTCTGTTACTGGCATGATGTGAATTGTTGGTCTCTATGGGAGTGCTTAGAAATAAAATGATAGCTTCAGAGGGGCCTTCTTCCATCTTTGATCTTTTCCTTGCTCGCGATTGTGGTATCTGCTTTGCAAGTTCAAAAAGCTTGGCAGACAAGAAAGGCCTAGCTCAAGTGGAAAACCCCCACCAGCTCCAACGGTTAGGGTTCGAGTCACCATGTTACATTTTTTTTTTTTGATAAAGGTAACAAAGTCACCATGTTACATATTAAAAAAGTTCAGATACTTTTTACACCGTCTTGATGTGTTAATTTTGGAATCGTTTTGATTATTCAAAAAAAAATCATGTGAATATGTACTCTTTTTTATACTTGTAGGAGTATCGTGCAAGTGGACTATAGTTATCAATATATGATGGAAGACTGATAAACTGAGAAAGTAACACTGATACTTTTCATTCATAGGATGCCACGAAATGTATTCTTAACTTGATTATGATTCATGCACACTCTGTTGATATTTCTATTACTGCATTTAAGAATTAAAAGGGCTTGTTGTTTGTCTGAAGTCAGTAGTGCGTTTGTTCAACTGTTCTATATACTACTAGCTCCTCCAGTTCATCTCCCTATGAACTGCCTTAGCAATTTTTAATAAGGGTACATGTCACAAACCTGGGATTTATAAATCCGTGACTCTGAAGGGGCATGCATTCACGTGTAGGATATAGAGTAATGCTTGCAAATACTTATTGTTTTAATTTTGTGTTTTTCCTGTGTTATTTTATTTGTTTCCCCTGCTCATTGGTTTTTCTTTTCCGTGAAGATGTGGTGATGCATACTGTCTTTGTTTCTTCTTTTATGCGTTTGTGTTACTGTCCGTTTCCATCTAGGTGTTGGAGAGTCAAATTTCTGACCCTAGATGCACTTTTTGATGACTGCATTTCTACTCACATTTTTTACCATTGCAGCTAACTTCCAAAATCCTCAAGCTACTACTCAAGGCGAAAGTGACCCCAATAATACAACTGTGGGTAGCTTGTTTTGATGTAAAGTTTGTTTTGCTAGTATATGCACTTCTAACTGTTCATATTCAAACTTGCAGATATTTGTTGGTGGTTTGGATCCCAGTGTTGCTGAAGAGCATTTGCGGCAAGTGTTCTCCCCATACGGTGAATTGGTTCACGTGAAAATAGTGGCTGGAAAGCGCTGTGGCTTTGTTCAGTTTGGTAGTAGGTAATGTCAGGTGCAATTAATGTCCCTTGCTAAATATTTTTACGTATTCTTTTCTCACGTACTATCACCCCACTTCCAGAGCTTCTGCTGAGCAGGCTTTGTCAAGCTTGAATGGAACACAATTGGGAGGACAAAGCATTCGGCTTTCTTGGGGGCGTAGCCCCTCTAGCAAACAGGTTTGTGGCCTATCTTTGTAGTGTTGAACTTAGACAAATCCGCTACTGTGCTGACTCTGATTTTTCTATGTAGTCCGACCAGACTCAATGGGGTGGTGGTGCTGGGGCTGGTGCTATTGCTGGTGCTGGTGCTGGTGCTGGTGCGTATTATGGATACCAAGGGTATGAGGCTTATGGATATGCTCCACCCGCCCAGGACCCTAATATGTATTACGGGAATTACCCAGGATATACGAATTATCAGCAGCCACAACAGGTATGTTAAATCTGGCCTTCAACGTCTGTCTAGCTTGCCATTTTGGTGTTTAGATGAGGAACTATAGTGGGTTATCAGCTGAACAGTTAGTAGATCTGTTAGGTTCTCTGTAAGTACTATAGGCTGTTCTTAACAACTTTTTGGAGGTCTCTAGCATGTCCTTAATGCCGAGGAATACAATTTTACCAATTTCAGGAAAAAATATATAGTGGGTTATCAACATTTTTTCTAATTATCATTCTGTCTTGCTAAAAGGTTTTCGCATGCCCTGACTTAGGTCTTTTCACTTTTTGGTTAGTTTAGGCGTTCGCTGGGGCTTTTTTATGGTTATACCTAATTCTTCATCAACGGTATTTTGCTCATTTGTTGTTTTCTCACATTTGCAGTGATGTTGCTTGTTTTCAAGGAGGCAAAGTAAGCGGCATTCAAGTTTCCAATGCTTAGGCTGATGTTTCCAGTCGGTGCGGACTGGTTGTACAATGATTTGATAAACTGAGTGACCGTGTGAGTTTTTGTGGGACATTTTTCTTTTCTTCATAATGTGAGCTCGCTATTACTTACTAGTATTGAAACCTTTGAGTAGTGTCTTAACCTAAAATCCAAATTCTATGGCCGATGCTTATCTAGCTTGTTATGACATTGTATGTGTAAACTTCTCATGTTGTTTCTTAGCATTTTTGATTTGCAGTTTTTGATTGCTTTTGGTTTAAATGTCTCCCTTAAATTTCATGTTAGATGGGGTGTGCATATACCAATTCTGAAAGAGATGTGGAATTCCTTAGCTGATTTTTCTTGTCTTTTTGTCTTTAATTCACAACCATTTCTCCTTTGTGTCACCCCCACCCCAACCCCACCCCACCCCACAAGTGCCCCTCCCCCATTCTACCTTTATTTAACAAAACAGTGGTGCTGTCCATTTTTTTTCACTCTTTAGAAAACATGGGATCAGATTATTATTTAATTATTTTTAAAAATATTTAAGGCTTTGAAATCAATTAGTAATTGCTTGTCAAATCTTTCTATGTTTGAATTATGCAGCGACTTCTAATATTTAAGATCATAATCAAGTGAGCTGTTTCTTTATTTGTAATTGGCGAAATGGCTTGGTAGACCCTTTTACTTGTTCTGAATTATCATCTCGGTGTTTGTATTCCAGACTTTGCAAACTGAACCCTTAAACTTGTCAAAACTCATCATTTTAAACCCCTTTCTCATCCGATCATGGTGAGTGTTGATACACCTGACTAAATGTCAAATTCAACGTCATTTTTTAATGACACATAAGAAAAAAATGTTAAAAATTAAATTAAATCAAATAGGCCACTTCTGCAAATTATGGAAAACTTTCTGGAGCAGTTTCTCCATGTTTGCTAACAAGTTAAGCTCCAAGTTTATACCAAATAGCAAAAATGACACAACCAAGACTAGTCATGGCTAGAAAGGATTGAACTTTGTTCTGGAAGAGGGAAATAAGGGAAAGGGTGAGGAGTGGCCACCGGCTCACATGGTGGAGAAGACGGTGGTTTTGTTGAAGGAGCTTGGTGTTGAAGCTGAAAACGAGCTCTTTACATGGTGTTTTAATGGTGGTGTTACGGTGTAGCGTTTTTTTGGTGGAAAAGAGGGAGGGGTTGGGAATATTTTCTTCTTTTTCTGTTTTTTTATTGTTATTTAGTTTCTTTCTTGTGAATTTAATATTTTTTTAATTAAATTTATTTCATTCACTCGCTTTAAAAGTGTGACACCACTCACTATATTGAGTTAGCAAAATAAATGCCACATAAGTTCGGGGGGTTTAAAATGTTGAGTTTTAACAAGTTTAAAGGTCCAGTTGGCAAAGTCAGGAGTACAAACACCGGAATGACAATCTAAGACAAGTAAAAAGGTCTCCCAAGCCATTCCGCCTTTGTAATATCACTACGATTCCATCCATGGTGCTTTTCTTAATATTTTTTGACTTTGAAATATCATTGCTCAAAATGAAATGGTCTATGTCTAGCTTTAATATATATATCTACATCCTTTTGGTAAGAATTGAATGACAAAAGCAATTACTCCCTCCGGTCTATATTACATGGTGTTGTTAGTTTAGGTATACTTTTTAAACTATTCACTGATCACTCTTAGAAAGTAAGAAGTGTTTTTATTAAGTTATCTTTTAATTAAATAACATCTATTTAGTATGATTTCTTGGTTATGTAAAAATCCATTTATCTAAATAAGACTAAATTTGAAAGGAAAAACTAATGCTAATGTAAAAACACATTTATTATGGATTAAAAGTGAAAGTTAAAAATACCATATAATATAGACAAGAAGGAGTAATATATTGGAACAACTTGTGTACGAAAACTCAGATGATTATTCTACGGGTCAAGAAGGACACTTCAACACACTTCACCCGTATTTATTACTCTCTTCGTCACATAATGTGACGGTGTTCGAATTTTGAGAGTCAAATAAATTATTCTTTGATCGTAAATTTTTTCACATGCCTTTTAAATATTTTAAATTTTTAATTATTATGACTTATAATACTACTTTCAAATACATAAATTTTATTGAAGAATTTAAAGATTTTATATTCAAACACACAATCAAAACTAAAAAAATTAAATCTTAAAAAGCAAAAAGTGTCACATAAATTAGGACAAAAGGGAGTACAAACTGTGATATGAATTTAATTGGTCTCGAAAATCTTATGTTTGTCTATATTGTTTTATTTTTTAGTGATGTCACTATTACAACTCCCTTCGTCCTAATTTATGAGATTAGTTTGACTGGATACGGAGTTTAAGAAATAAAGGAAGACTTTTGAATCTTGTGGTCTAAAATAAGTCAAAGATATTTGTATGGTTATAAATTATCTCGTTAAGCGTAAAAGGTAAAATTTAAAGTTAAATTGTTGATAAATAAGGAAATGTGTCATTCTTTTTGGGACTGCTTAAAAAGAAAAATGTGTCATATAAATTGAGTAATTAAGAGGAGTGATATTAAAGGAAAAACCTTTTATTTTTGTTTCCAACCAATTCCTTTTCCTGATAGGAATCGCTAACACTTTTCTTTCTAATAGTCCGAACGTGGGTTTTTGGTTCTCTAAGTTGTCATTTTTTCCTTATTTTGTTGGGTAGTTTTGGAAAGACTTGTTACATTAATTTTAAATTATTTTTCCTGTTGAAAGTTTCCAAATTTAAAGTTTCTTAGTTAAGTTTTACAATTTATTATTTTAATAAAAGTAACATTTGAATCCCGTGCTATTTGGGATGGAATTTTCCTATATATACGGTTGAATTTTGTTTCTCTTCTTTATCTCTCTTAAAACGATTCTTTTAGCATTGATTGATCACTAAAAAAAAATCATGGAGACCAACGTGACCATTTTGAGTATTGATGGAGGAGGCATTAGGGGAATCATACCTGCCACCATTCTTGAATATCTTGAATCTCAACTTCAGGTGAGTCTTCCAACTTGAATTAATGTCATTTATTCCCTGTATTTCTATGGATTAATTAGCAAATACTAGTACTCTAACAAGTCTGGCAAATTAAATTTACAAGTTCAACATTAATTTGGATGATAGGAATTGGATGGGGAGGATGCAAGGCTCGTCGATTATTTCGATATAATCGCAGGAACGAGCACAGGTGGATTGGTGACGGTCATGTTAACTGCACCAAACAAAAAAGGACGTCCTCTTTTTGCTGCTAAAGATATCACGCCTTTCTATCTTGAACATGGCCCAAAGATCTTTCCACAAAATGGGTAATTAAGAATGATCACTTTTCATTAATTTATTTACTGTTCGATTTGATGATGTGTAATTACTAACTATTAAGTTGCTTGATTTCATGTTAGGGGGCTGTTTGGATCAATAAGAAAGAAATTTAAATCTCTTGTGAGACATAGGTATAACGGGAAATATCTTCACCAAGTTATAAAGGAGAAACTAGGCGAGACTTGGTTACTTGAAACCTTAACGAACATTGTTATTCCAACTTTTGATATCAAGAATTTGCAGTCAACAGTCTTCTCTACTTTTGAGGTTGGTCTAGCTATATACTCTATGTATTATCACCTTTGTTAATAACATAATTGTTTAGAACTTGCAGGTATTTCTTGATATTTTAGCTAGCTCAGCCATCTCAATTCTATATAGTGATTTTTTATTCATTAACGTGTATGTTTCGTGCAGGCCAAAGAAAATCCATTAATGGATGCTCGGCTATCAGATATATGCATCAGCACGAATGGTGGAGTTGCAGCCAACAATCCGGTAAATATTTAATTATTTTCTTAATTTCGATCTCATGATTAATTCATGTAATTAGTACTGACTCTTGATCACATTTGTTATGTATATATATAGGCCCTTATAGCAACGACGGAAGTGACCAAGCAAATCCTCCATGGGAATTCAGATTTCTTTCCGGTAAAGCCAGAGGATTATGGTCGCTTTTTAGTGATCTCATTAGGTACAGGATCATCAACAAAAATAAAATTGAAATACAATGCTAAAATAGCAGCTAAATGGGGTCTTCGCAAATGGCTCTTTCATCTCCAATCTTGGACCTTCTTACTCATGCCAGTGATGATATGGTTAATTTCCATATTTCTGCCCTCCTCCAAGCACTTCATTCCGAAAATAATTATCTTCGCGTTCAGGATGACGCATTGACAGAGACTGATTCCTCCGTTGACATATCAACAGAGGTTAACATGAGGAGATTAGTTGAAATTGGGAAGAATTTGCTGAAAAAACAGTTTCAAGGATTGATTTGCATACAGGTCTACTTGAACCTTGTGAACATAGTGGCTCAAATGAAGAAGCTTTGAAAAGGTTCGCTAAGTTGCTTTCAGAAGACAGAAGACTTAGGAAATCCAAGGCAGCTTTAACAAACAACAGATTATAGTAGCTGACCATTTTTTATTTAGTTCGATGTTTGAGTTAGAGTTATTTGTTCAAATGTGTTGTAAATCAAATCCGTATTTATGTGTGTATGTAGTTGTCATAAATAGATTTATTCCTTAGCAGTGGTGAATAGGATTGTTCTATAGTTGTAACTCTTAACTACATCAATTTATTCTTTTTCCTTTCACAAGTCTTCTGCATAGATTCGAGAAAATTACTTTAGTGCATCAAACTAAATATGGACAAGTCACCAAATTTTTAGAAGCAAAAATGAAATCCTCAAGGTTTAGTGGAGCGTCATCAATTTAGGAATTAGAACATACTCTGCCACCTCAAGTGCAAATTCTGTGGCAAAAACATCATTCCAGTTCACTCTTTTAGTTTCTCCACTATTTGCTTCTATGTAAAAGATATCACCAACAATTGTTGTTGACTCCATTGTCAATGTCATCTTGGAAGCATGTCCGAAGGCCCTGCTAAGAGTAAACTGATACTATCTGATAAACAAAATAAGCACTCCAGTAACGTAGATAACAATGTCATCGATGTGTGGACTTCTTTGCTCCCCAAAACCATGAGAATTGAGTGCACTAATGTGACATGCGCCTCTCAGTTTGTTCATAACCAGATTGGCTAGAGCTTCCTCCACTATGTTTTTATATCTTCCTTCCCCTAACATGACGGACTCCTTTGTTGAACTAGTCAAATTCATGAAATGCAAGGAAGGATAGAGATCTTAAAGTTGTCACGTTCTTTTATGCCTGCATTATCAATCCAAATGAATTCTTGGCCAGGAGCTTCAATTCCCAAAGCAAACTGTCAGTTCACTTGATCTACTATCCCGTCCAACAAGTTTTCAGAAATGAACTATAGCCAATATAGCTAGCAGCATTTTGAACTGCTGAAATTTTTGCATTCTGCAATTCAACCTTTAGCCTGTTGCAATAAATCACATGCCACGAATTAAACTCACTAGAGTCCGAGAACTTTATTAAATACTTTGAGAATGCATGACCCATAGTTTTATTCTGTTCTAGACAAGTTCAAATCCTACTGGTAATGGTAATGCAACTACACCAGCAAATTCACCATTACTCACTATGCCCAGCCCTGCATTCTTGCTATTTGCATCTTTTCAGTGGAACACATTCATTGTACGCATCAAAGTCACACCACTGCCCTTGGCTAAAGTTCGTGGAAAAGCGTCAAACGCTATTGCAACAACTCCATAATATACAGGTCCAGCTCTCTGATACTATTTGTAATACGTAGATGCTCTAAGCACGTCTAAAGAAAAAAGCAAATAATTTTCAACTTGTCTTGTGTAGTATTCTCAGTATCTACAGAAGCAGGAAGTGGCGCATCTGTTGCACGAAGGGAATTGAAATCAATCAGCTCAGCACTTCCAGATTGTGCCATAACATAAATGGCCTGATACAATTTACCAGACTGTGTGCCGATATGTCTTGAACATGCACGAGTAAGGTGCGTAATTTCATTTTGCCCAGTATCAAACCAAAGTCTAACTGAACACTCAAATAATGTTGGGACCCCAAAATATATTAAAAACACCATTCAGATTTTGTGCACAATGAATGCTTAAGGTCATGATGTCTTCAATTTGATCTACAATTCCAAAAAGCAACGCAACGTTGAAAAGGGAATGTATTGAATATGCTCCCAATTGACCTTAAATATCTTCCCTTCCGCACCCATATGAGCACAACAAACACTCCAAAGATATGTAGACATTTCAAATACTTTATGAAAACCATGAGATATCTCCGCTGCATGAGACAAGGGGTCACTTACTTAAGTCTTTTTCCAAGTTGCTTTTAGAAGAAAGAAGACTTGGGAAATACAAGGTAACAAACAAAAGATTATAGTAGCTCACCATTTGTTTGGTTTTTTTTAGTTCAATGTTTGAGTTAGATCTATTTGTTCATATGTGTTACGTTTGAGTTATAAATCAAATCGATGTATATGTATATGTATTTGTCGTAAATAGATTTATTCTTTAGCAGTGGGTAAAGTAGTATTTGTTCTAGCAGTTGTAACTAAGTAGTTGTAACAACAACAATGGATGATGCCACCTCATCAACAGCCCCAACAACAATCGCAATTTCAACCACAGGGTCAACCTTGTTGGGGTCAACAGCAGCCATCGCTGCAGCAACAGTACAGTGCTACTAGCCGTAGCCCTAGCTCGACGAATGAGGTTCGGCCACTTTGGATTGGGGATTTGCAGTATTGGATGGATGAGAATTATCTCTCCACTTGTTTCTATCATACCGGCGAGGTAATCTACAAATCCTGTTATGCTAATCCTACATTTCTCTGCAATTGTTGTTTGATTGTTTAACTAGTGTACTTGTCCGCGCTTCGCGCAGTCATAAAAAAGAATCAAAACTATAATCATATTATACTAAAAGTAGGAAGCTCCTATCTCTAAAGTTGGATTACGATTTTACCCTTGCACTAATTAACTATCTAATTAAATAATACTATTTTAATTAAATAATGGCTGAATTAGAAGTCCAACTATACTTAATAGTTAACAAAAATTATTTTTGATCTTTAATTTACATTTCAATTTTTTACCTCCCATCTTCCACGTACTCATAGTCATATAATAATCTGTATTTAATATACATTTCGGTTTTTTCCCTTACATCTTTCATGTAGTAAGAATCAGCTATAAATTTGTTTAAAACTGTTTTGAGTATTTCATACAATAATTAGTACTTACTATGATAATAATGTTGAGTCTGTTCAATTACCTGCCATTATTATACTCTTATGTAGTAATAATCAGCTATAAATTTGTTTAAAACCGTTTTGAGTATTTCATACAATAATTAGGACTTACTATGATAACAATGTTGATTCTGTTCAATTACCTGCCATTATTATACTCTTTAAAACCAATATAAGATTCAATTTACTTCAAATTAATTTACACGTTTACTTTTCCTAATAAAACCTCATCCATTATGTTTAACAGCTCACTACTATCTCCCATCAATAAAGAAATTAATGCCTAATCTGCCGCTTTCTTCTTTTTTATTTTCTGTTTAATCCCCCTTATAATCTGATTCCTCTCCCCTTATCTATAAATCTTTATTTATTGCTATAATAAAGTAGGAGAATGAAAAGTTGTGAAGATAATTATTTATGAAAAGCTACATCAAAATGAGTATAATAAAAAGGCCAACAGATGGTCATGCATTTGCAAAATTATTGTTAGAGAAACTCTACCTTTTAGCTTTAGGTAATCCTTAAAACTTTTAACGAAGCTTGCAATGAGGAAAAGGGATGCTGGAAGCCTAGAATCTTCCCAAAGTTGAGATCTACTTTTCTCCAACATTGGCTTTTAGCAGCTTAATAATTAGTAACCATGGTATATTTTCATGTTTTACGAAACTATTCTTTTAGTGTTTATTTTTAGGCTCTTTAGAATGTGTGCTGTTTTTTATCAAGTTAAATTTAGAAAACTGCTGGAGGAATTCAAAGCAGCATTATCACTGAATATATGCTCAGGGTTAGTAAGACAAAGACCCTACTACAACAACTTCATTCATTGTTTTTTCACTTAATTATGTTATGTAAGTTGGCCAAAATGTATCACTTTCGTATTTCTTCCATTGAATTATTTTTATTAGAGCTTAATTTCTCAAGTTACATAGATCATCTTACGGTCTTGGTGACCAAGAGAAGTCAATCGATCAATTAAGAATTTCTTTTGTTAAGTTAATCAAGGGTGGCTATATATATATATATATATATATATTTAAATTATACTTAATTAATAATAGCAGGTTACAAGGTTTATTGCCACTTTTTTTTTTCTTGGATTATTGTTTTTGCTACTTTGCTAGAGCGTTAGCATTTGGTTCAATTTCGATTAAGAAAGTGGCACTTTTGTCACCGCTTGAGCCTTGAACTCAAAACACTTTCTGGTATCCTATTTTAGGAACAACAACGTAACTTTCAAGTGTTTTTCCATAGGTTTTGATTTATCTCTTCTTCTTACTTTATTTATTTTTAAAATTCTTTGGGGCCTTATATTAAATTTACAGCTTAAATTTGTGATGTTTCCTTATGATTATATCTTCTGTGTGTGGGTTTTTATAAGCAATATGAGTAAAAGTCAATACGTTTGTTGAGAAAAAGAATGTTGTGAGTACTCTATTTGGATCATACAGAGTAAATAACATTTGACAGTTTAAGGAAATTACACATTCTTCTTTAATTTTTATTTTATAACTCAAGTATATATTTTAATAATACTTAATAATAAATTTTAAAATTTTATGCTAATTGATATAGGTTACACGCGCAACGCACGTACCCAGAAACTAGTATTATATTAAAAGTGGGAAGCTCCTGTCTTTAAAGTTAAATTACCATTTTGCCCTTACTATAAATTAAAATGTAATAAGACATAAATCATCTAATATAATAAAATATTATAATTACATGAATCATATCATCGTATTTAATATAACCTAATGGGTTAATTAATTCGTCAATTTAAAGTAGAAAACAAAAGGATATATTAGAAATAACTCATCAGTGACTCTTTGAATTTTGAAGATCAATTAGATACCAAAAACAGATTCATGTATCATTATTCGATATGCCAAATTAATCCGTTACGTATGTGAAAAGGCAAAAATATGGCTCTTAAGCACCATTAAATTTTAGGATTGTTTGCTCTTCCAGTTCTTAATGCAGGTTCATCGTGTTGCAATTTTTTTACAGCTCAACCCCTTTATCTATTTTGGTCCCTTGAGATTCCATCGTTAATGTCATTTATGTGTAGACTTTTCAAATATTTTATTGCACTCTATAAAAGAGCCGAAAAAGTATCAAAATTAGCATTTTCCTCTTCACTAACATATTTTGTTTTTGTAATCTTCTCTCAGGAATATTCATGGTTATAATGGCTTAGAACATATCGACAAGAAGACAATTTAGAAGAAGAAGAGATGGCGCATTTTGAAGTTAAGAAGAAAAGTCTCTTGCAGTGGAAGAGTTAATCTGTGACAGTCAAATCAAATCATTTTACTTTTCGTAATTTATTTCACTCATTTCTCCTTCATAATTAAAACTTTGGAGTAGAATGAACGACCTATTCCTCGAAAAAAGCTTATTGTCAGCTCACAATATTGATTTTTCTTTTCCATTTTGAAGTCAAGTTATGATCGTCCAACTGAAATTAGGTACACAACCCTTATTTGTATGTAAATTTTTAATCATTTTTTATTGTTGTTGGAGATTGTTTTGTTTCTTTTTGTTTGTGTTTTCATTCTTGCAAGTGGTACTTAATTGACCAAACCTTTATTAGTATCCGGTGAGTTTGATAATACTTTAGTAAGTTTATGCAGTATGCCACCAATATTCATATTGCCAATTGTCTGAATACGAGTTAATTTACATATATTATTGCTTAAAGATCATTACTTTGAATGAAAGATTTTATTTTCGTTTAGTTTATTGTCTATTGAACGTAGCGTTGCAAACATTAATTCACTGATGTTGTTCATTTTCACCCTTTTTGTTCCATTTTTTCTTTTTCTACAATTTGTATGATATGAGAGCAACAACTGAATTTTCAAATAGACAACGAAAGTGTATTTTTCCGCTCATATTTGTGCGACATTATACCTAACGATTTTTGTAAAGATGAGTATATACTTTATTCACGGTTAATTTCTAATAGTGGTGACAATTTTGATTTTAGGCATTTTGGCTTTTCTCTGTGGATTCTTTTTTACTATTCTTTATTACTCTAAACTATTCAATAAATCAAACAATCATATAAAGAATGTTATTAGAATTATAACAAAGAGTAGCTAAACTTTATTTTGATTAGCTTTTAGTAATACATTCAGCAATATTATTCTATATATTACTTGAGGTATGTCGTGTATAAGGTTTAACTTTTATATATATTATTAATATTGTTTGCAAGTTCTAACGTCTTTTGCTACATATTTTCTCATATGGAAAGTCGTATTTCAATTTCAACAAAATATTAATACCGACAACAATAGTTTCGGTCATGATAGAGCAACCAAAGTATCAAAATGAAAAGTATCAAAATGAAACGTACTTTAAGATATCGATTATTTAAAAAAAGAAAAAAGAAAAAAAAAGACTAGGTGAGATATTGTCATATCAAATTTTTTTACCTCATAACATGATAGAAATTAATGTAATTAAGGAAAATTACCTACTGAACTTAATAGTATTATTTACCTTCGCAAGTTCAAACATGTACTAATCAATCATTTTGAGCTCAATATTGTTTTATTGTTTGCAACATTTATCAGTTTAACTTCCATTCTTCCTTCAAATTCTGGGCAACACTTCACGCACATGTATGTTATAATAATATTCATGTAATTTTTAAAGAGCGTGTAATGTTTAATCGGATTACACGTGCAACGCACGTGCCGAAAAACTAGTTGAATATTAATATCAAACATGATGTATAAAATTCTTTTCATAAAAATATATTCTAGGTTAAATATGAAGGGGAAAAAACATTTTAAATTGATGTATGTGGAATTTGAATACCGCACGTGCCGAAAAACTAGTTGAATATTAATATCAAACATGATGTATAAAATTCTTTTCATAAAAATATATTCTACGTTAAATATGAAGGGGAAAAAAAGCAATTTAAATTGATGTATGTGGAATTTGAATAAGAAAATCATATATAAAACTTTAACATAAATTTAGTGAAGGACCAGAATATTTCATAATAAAAGTAAATTCAGATAAGATGAGGAAAAATTAATATGATAAGAAATTTGCATCTAAAAGTACTAAACTTCCAGTCGCATATATGTGATGAGTAAACCTAAACGAAGATTAATAAAAATGTTAAATAAAAAGCAGAGTTTTATTGTAAACTAATTTCCAAACTTTCTTCTCTGATTAAAGTGATCTACTTAATCGTAATTAAAGTTTTATAGTCCATTTATGTAAAATATAATCGTATAAGATGAACTAATACTTCTAAAAAGAAGTATTGCGCAAGAAAAACATCACATAAGTAATTAATAATACATGAGTTAATATGCTTTTAAGTCATATCATTCAGAATGCATAACCAAGGTGAAAACCAAAAAATAAAAGTTATTAATACCATTTTTCATTAAAAGATTGCTGAAAACATAAGGCGCCTAATGTTTTGCCACTTCTCTTCTAGCTTTTTATTATTAAGAAAATATCAAAAAAAAAAAAAAAATCTAGCTATTTTGAAAAATACTGCATGAATGGACTTATTAAAAAAATATTGATGCATTATGAAATAAAAACAGTTACCTACACATAAATATGGATTATCCTTCAATCAACATCTGAGAAAGAGTAATAACAATGGAAGCACTGCGGGAATAATGTGATCAATCTCATATATATATATATAGTAAGTGAAATTTCAAGTGCAGAAACTGACATGTGGCAATATGAAAATTTTGGCGGAGAAATAAGAAACTGTCTTGACTCTTAAATAAAATGAAATTTATTATCATATTATCACAGTATTTTTGCGTCATCTGAGTTTAATTGCAAAAATTGAAAAGAACAAACACACATAAAATGTAATCAGTCATAAACAGAAGGACAAGAAAAGAAGAATGAAACAAAAGGCTTAGAAACCAGCAAATATAGGCTACGTCGTGTTTATAAGCTTGTAATTACAAAAAGGAGAGTTCTAGAAAATGCATAGTATCGTTCCAGCAAAGGCTTCGATACTGATGAATTTTTCTTTAAACTAATCATATAACTATACTAAAATCTCAAATAAACCACATCATTTGCACAACCTGCCAAATGAAATATTTAATCTGACAAATACATTTTAATAAAGCACATCAAGATATAAAAAATGAATTTACCTAACACCTAGCTGTGTAAATATACTAAAAAAAAAGAAGAAGGATATATACAACACAAAAATAAATAAATTAAACATTGAAAATGACTTCTGTTACAAATTGATAAATTCTTCAATAAAATTTACGCTTGCCGAACTTGTCCACCAGCTAGTTCCTGAAATTTGACTCAGAAATATGTAGTATAACATCATCATCATCATCTTAGTCCCACATTATGTACATACACATAGTTTTATGTGTAAGTGTGGGTTTGAATATTATCTAAAGTATTTGAACGATAGGTTAAAAAAAGTGAAGATGAGAAAGATTCAGGAACGTACTCATCACAATGTAGTTTGGGTAGAACTGTGGATACTCCATTATATATAGTTTTGAATTTGAATTGATTAGTCAAGTAGAGAATTAGAAAGAAAAGGTAAATCCCAAATTAAAGCACTTTTAAGACTCGTAATTTCATAATTAATTCCTATTCGTTACCAAAATCTCTTCCTCATCCCTCACACTTAATGGAATCTCTTCCTCTTCCCTCACACTTATGATAGAAGTTAAAGGTCTGCATTAAAAAGTTTTAACTCAAGATTAATGGCACGTTGAATTATGATTTAATGAGAAAGAAACTTTTCAACACGAAACAAATGATAAAAATAACAGAAAATAATGGCAAATAATGTTATTTAATGGTGTGTGAATCTTTATTATATGTGGGGATGAACCTTTAATATTTTATTTTATTTTATTTAGTAAAATAGAGAATGAAGAGAAAAAGGTCAAAAAATGAGAAAAAGATAAATATTATTGGAGGCCATTGAGAGGTGTCACATCACCTTGTCTATGTCTAACTTTATATTATATATAGATTAAAGGAGAAATTTGTTAGGTGGTTATAGAAATGGTTAGATAAATAAATGGGAAAATTACCTGTATGTCTATTGGAAGAAAATATTTACCCCACGTAGCCCATATTTTGAGTTTGCTTCCCGCTTTAGTCCATATTTGTGTATAAACACCTTTATACAAGGTTGATACATTATGTATAATCCTTTCCCCAAGTATAATGTTGTATAATATTGTATGATGTTGTCTACTATTGTATAAACTGAAAATATGGCTACGCCACATAATATTTATGCTGGGTTGTATATTTTTGAAAATTTCTCGAATTTATATTAGAAAGCCCCGTTTGCTTAGGTGGTTATAGAGCTGGTTAGATAAATTGCTTTGTTTCTTATATAGCTTGATGTTGTTTATGACTTGTAGAAACGATTTATTATTTATGACGCAGTCCTCATAATTCACTATGATCTATCAGGTTGTTTTCTGCTAATCCTACTTTCATCTGCAATTTCTAGAGGACGGTTGTTTAATTAAAGGAGAATTTAAAATTAGAAAAATTGCTTTATTTCTGATATAGCTTGGTGATGTTTTTTATGACTTGTAGACAACAATTCCTCATTTATGTGAAAGTTCATAGAGATCTGCCAGGCTGTTTAATAATAATACATGATTTTTATATGGAGTCGATTGAATTTGGAAAGATTAGCCTATCATTTTAAATTTCCTTTCTGCATTTCGTTGCAATGTAAGTAGCTTAGGTGACTGGTAGAAGAGGAGGGGGTAGAAACTAATATCAAAGCTTTGAAAAAGAACAAAAAATTGGAGGTGAACTTAGAAGATGATTGTTTAATTAAAGGAGAAATTAACATAAGAAAGTCTGTTTTCTTAGGTGGTTATAGAGCTGGTTAGATAAATTGCTTTCTTTCTAATATAGCTTGGTGATGTTGTTTATGACTTGTAGAAATAATTTCTTATTTATGATGCAGTCCTCATAATTCATAATGATCGCTGTTTGTTGGGTGACGGTAGTTAAAAGTCGTTTCTTAGGTGGTTATAAAGCTGGTTGATTAGTCGTTTCTTAGGTGGTTATAAAGCTGGTTGATTATGTGTTTGCATTTGTATATTGAGTCTGATTGAATCTTGTTCTGCGAATCCTACGTTGGGCTACAATTTTAGAGGACTATTGTGTAAATAAAAGAGAAATTAATATTAGAGAGTCTTAGTTTCTTTGGTGGTTAGATAAATTGCTTTCATCTGATATAGCTTGGTGATGTTGTTTATGACTTGTGAAAACAGTTTCTTATTTATGATGTAGTCCTCATAATTCATAATGATCTGTCAGGCTGTTTCTGTGATTGTTTAATTAAAGGAGAAATTAATATTAGAAAGTCCCGGTTTCTTAGGTGGTTATAGAGCTGGTGAGAGAAATTGTTTCTTTCTGGTATAGCTTGGTGATGTTGTTTATGACTTGTAAAAAACAATTTCTTATTTGTGATGCAGTCCTCATAATCCATAATGATCAGTCAGGCTGTTTATTGGGAGATGACAGTTAAAAGTTGTTTCCTCTTCATGTTGAGCCAGCTGATTATGTGTTTGCATTTGTATATGGAGTCTTTTGAATTTGGAAAGATTGGCATATCATTTTAACATTTCCTTTCTGATTTGGTTGCAACTTTTTAAAGTGGCTTAGGTGATAGGTGGAAACTAATATCAAAGCTGTGAAAAAAGAAGGAAAATTGGAGGTGAATTTAGAAGATGTATTGAAGGGTTAACATTGCCTAGAAGAGGAGAGGGTGGAAACAAATGCTAAAGTTCAATATTTGCCTTAGTGTATCATTGTACTGCCTCTTTGTTTTTATTTTGCACTATCATAATAGCTTCATTGTTTTTTGCGCAGCTTGTTTCTGCTAAGGTCATCAGGAACAAGCAAAGTGGCCAGTCTGAAGGTTATGGATTCCTTGAGTTCAGGAGTCATGCAGCTGCAGAAACTATTTTGCAGACGTATAATGGCACCTTGATGCCAAATGTGGAACAAAATTTCCGTATGAACTGGGCATCTCTTGGTGCTGGTGAGAGGCGAGATGATTCACCCGAGTATACAATATTTGTTGGTGATTTGGCTGCTGCTGTGACAGATTATGTGCTACAAGAGACATTCAAACCAGTATATTTATCAGTAAAAGGTGCAAAAGTTGTAACAGATAGAATCACTGGACGTACCAACAACCAAGGGATATGGATTTGTCAAGTTTGGTGACGAGAGTGAACAATTGTGTGCTATGACCGAAATGAATGGCGTGCTTTGTTCAACTAGGTCCATGAGGATTGGCCCAGCTGCGAACAAGAAACCAGTGTGTACCCCACAGAAGGTTATGGCCATGTCCCCCTTTCATCTGCTATGCTGAAGTGGAACTTTCCTGTTCATTTTTTGGTGTTTTGCGGTTAGAGCTGTACTGTTTGTTGTCTGCATTCCTGATTTTGATGATGCCATAAATTTCTTGACGTGCTCAGAGTCTAGAAGTTGATTGTTCTTTCAGCTTTACACTTGAAGAAGCGGAGTCTTTAAAATCCTTTTCTTCCAGTACTTAACTTTCTACACTTGGGGGCATTTAATTGTTTCAAAATGTGCATAAACTTACAAAACTTGTGTTGTCTCAAAGCAGGAAACAGAGAGGCTCTCAAATGGGGGCCTGGAACTGATTTCAGCTGAAATGATTCCACTTTAGTGCGTGGCCTCATTTTATGTCAGTTTTTTGTTTATGTCACGCTTCCTTACTTCGCATTCTTGTGGCATTCTTATGCTACATTCAGTTAATTTCCGGTTACTGAATTACTATTACAAGTTTTTTTTTTTTTGAGACGTGTAACAGAATTACTATTACAAGCCTTAGTAAACTTATTTCCATTTCTATCAAGTTTAAATTTCCTTCCTTCATTTTTACCAGTTCATTTAATTCCTCGGCTTTTCAGTTAGGATCCATCTTGTACACCTTTTAAATAATGCTGCCTCAAGCTGTTTCCGTACATTTCCTTACAGTTCTTTCCTTACTTTATGTGTCACGTTCACACCAGTCTGTGTTAATGGTGTATGCTACTAATTCTGGGAACTCAACTTCATTTTCGTAGGCCAAAGTAATGTAATATTGGAGATGCAAAAAAAAGTTGTCACTAGTTTTGTAGGATGCCTTTGGTTAATGCCTTGAGGTGATTCTATCTTTTCAGCTCTAATAAATTTGTCGAACAGTACTCTTTCCTTTCCAATTACTGTCCGTTGGTTTCATTTGTCGAATTGTTCAATTGGAGATTTGAAAATGACATTTAGAGATTAAGAAACTAAATGAAAGATTCTTCAAGTTCTAGTCTTTGGTAAAATACTGAAATACATAAAAAATGGATTTGCGAAGAGCAGCTGACTAAATTGGAAATCGGGGAGTGCAGACTTTCAATACTCTTAGCATGTACCCCGTAGAATTAATCGAGGTGCCCACAAGCTGGCCCCGACACCACAGTTACTTAAAAAAACTCACAGTACTTCGTCCATTCCAGTTGTTATCCACTGGATTTCATTTTTTGAATTATTCTATTGGTCATTTGAAACTAATATCTAGAGATTTAGGAACTAAATAAAATATCACAAGTTATAATCTTGTGTTTCCAAAATACTGAAATATTGAAGACAATTGACTTGTGAAGAGTAGCTGACAAGAACTTCTAAATGAGGGGGAAGTAGAAACTTGTAGATCAAATAAGCTGTTCAGTACATATGTCGGCTTACTTTATGTAAGGATAAGGTATGGATGCTATTACTGGCATAATGTGAATTGTTGGTCTTTATGGGAATGCTTAGAGATAATATGTTAGCTTCAGAGGGGCCTTTCTTCCATCTCTGATCTGTTCCTTGGTTGCGATTGTGATATCTGCTTTGGAAGTTCAAAAAGTTTGACAGACAAGAAAGGGTAGCTCAAGTGGAGAACCCCCTCCACCTCCAACGGTTGTGGGTTCGAGTCACCTTGTTAGATATTAAAAAAAGTTCAGATACTTTTTACACCGTCTTGATCTGTTAATTTTTAAATCGTTTTGATTTTTCAAAAAATACCATGTGAATATGTCCTCTAATTATACTTGTAGGAGTGTCTTATAAGTGGACTGTAGTTATCAATATATGATGGAAGACTGATACACTGAGAACGTAACACTGATACTTTTCATAGGATACCACAAACTTTTTTTTAAACTGGATTATGATTCATGCATACTTTGCTGATATTTCTAATGCCGCATTTAAGAATTAGAAGGACTTGTTGACTGTCTGAAGTCGGTGGTGCTGTTTGTTCAATTGTTCTATAAACAGTTCTTGAGCTCCTCCAGCTCATCTCCCTATGAACTGCCTTAGCAATTTGTTTTAATAAGGGTACATGTAACTAACCTAGGACTTAAAAATCCATGACTTTGGAGGGGCATGCATTCACTGTAGGATATAAAGTAATGCTTCTGGATGCTTCTTTGTTTTAATTTTGTGTTTTTTCTGTGCTTGAATGCATTCATTTGTTTCCCTGCTCATTGATTTTCTTTTCCGAGAAGATGTGGTGGTGAAGTGTGAAATGATTGTTGAGTTGGAATGTGGAGTGTTTTTGGTTATACTTTCTGTTTTAGAAAGATCCTCATACTCTGCATATATAAAGCTTAGGTCAATTATGCTTTTGTGTCACTGTCCGTTTCCATCTACGTGTTGGAGAGTCAAATTTCTAACCCTAGATGCTAGCACTTTTTGATGACTGCATTTCTACTCACATTTTTTTACCATTGCAGCTACCTCTAATACAACGGTGGGTAGCTTGTTTTGATGTAAAGTTTGTTTTTCTAGTATATGCACTTCTAACTGTTCATATTCAAATGTGCAGATATTTGTTGGTGGTTTGGATCCCAGTGTTGCTGAAGAGCATTTGCGGCAAGTGTTCTCCCCATACGGTGAATTGGTTCAAGTGAAAATAGTTGCTGGAAAGCGCTGTGGCTTTGTTCTGTTTGGTAGTAGGTAATGTCAGGTGCAATTAATGTCTCTGGCTAGATATTTTTCTGCATTCTTTTCTCATGTTCTATCACACGCCACTTCCAGAGCTTCTGCTGAGCAGGCTTTGTCAAGCTTGAATGGAACACAATTGGGAGGACAAAGCATTCGACGCCCCTCTAGGAAACAATTTTGTGGCCTATCTTTGTAGTGTTAAACTTAGATATATCTGCTACGTACTGTGCTGACTCTGATTTTCCTATGTAGTCCGACCAGACTCAATGGGGTGGTGCTGGCACGGGTGCTGGAGCGTATTATGGGTATGCCCAAGGATACGAGGCTTATGGATATGCTCCACCCGCTCAGGACCCTAATATGTATTACGGGAATTATCGCAGGTATGAGAAATCTGGCCTTGAAGATCTGTCTAGCTTGCATTTTGGTGTTTAGATGAGGAACTATAGTGGGTTATCAACATTTTTGTTGATTACCATGCTAGTTCAGTAAGTACATGGGTTTGTAGTTTCATCAAATATATGCATTTTGGTGTGTAGATGAGGAGCTGTAGTGGTTATCACTTTTTGGTTAGTCTAGGGGTTCGCTGGGGCTTTCTTATGGCTATACCTAATTCTTCTTCAACAATCTTTACTCATTTGTTGTTTTCTTTCACATTTGCAGTGATGTTGCCTGTTTTCAAGGAAGCCAAGAAGTAGACGGCATTCGAGTTTCCAATGCTTAGGCTGATCTTTCCAGTCGATGCGATTGGTTGTATAATGATTTGATGAACTGAGTGATCGTGTGAGTTTTTGTGGGACATTTTCTTTTCTTCTGTCTGTAACGTCAGTTTGCTATGAGGTACTGTACTGAAACGTTCTGAGCAGTATCTTGACCTAATATCCAATTACTGTGGCCGATGCTTATCTAGTTTGTTATGAATTTATATGTCTAAAGTTGTTATGTTGTTTCTTAGTATTTTGGATTTGCAGTTTTTGATTGCTTTTGGTAAATGTCCCCTTAAATTCATGTTAGACGTGGTGTGGAGATTTAATTGCGAGATTTAGTTGCGAGCAGCGTTCAAGTTAAAGCAGCATATAGTGCATGTGATTAGGGGCGGAGGTACATGACGCCAAACGGTGTTGGCCAGAAATATTTTTTATTTATATATACATAAATAATTTGGCGAACCAAAACATATACTGGTTATATATAAATAAAATGACACTGCTCGATAAAAGTGCTTCCGTCCGCGCGCTGGTTTAGGCCTTTAGTTTTACTATCGAGGTCGAGTGTTCGAATCTGGCCAGCCCTAGTGACTTTTTTTTTTAGCATTGTTTGGAAAATTTACTGAAGTCAGGTCTTGATCCTTTGATGCCTACCCAAAAATAAAGTTTCTAAACCAAGTAAATCAACATCCATCAAATTCATATAGCTGCCAAAAATAAGTTATTGCCTTTGATGAGCTTATGAGTGGTTGTTTTATGGATTGTATAAAAAAAATTATTTAGTAATATTTTCAATGAGTGTATTATAGATATGTTTCAAAAATAGAAGCTCATTGAGGAGAGATGTAATTTTATACTTGAATAGTGTTTTTCTAAATTATGATGTCATCATAGTGATTTATAAGTTATTGTCTTTTTTTTTGTGGTAACTAAATGTATTATTTACCAAGTGAACAATTCAGTACAAACTCCCAGACAAATTGAGCTACTAGCCTCAAATCTGTCTCATTCAACCAATACACTCTATCCTCCTATACATAGCTACTTTCAAGGATAGTAATTCATTTGGGCTAACTTGGCAGCAAGCTTCTTATTCATGGATCCACGAACAAAGACATCCCGGATAATCTGTTTGACCCAAGCCTTGTCTTCCTTCTGTCCTTGTGAGAACACCCGAGCATTTCTTTCGAGCCATATATGATAAACAGCCCCAGCTAGACACATCCTATAGATATGTGCCTGCACACTTCGACCAGATGCGTTGCTAGTTGCCCACGATTTCTCTTCTTGCCATCGTCTTACAGTCCTAGTTATGCTCTGCCATTTCAGGAGTTTGGTCCATACTCTCATTGAATAGGAGCACTCAAAAAATAAATGATTATGGCTCTCATCCACGTGATCACATAGAGGGCAAGTAGCTAAATCTATTATTCCCCATTTCAATATTCGGTCCTTTGTGGCCAGCCTTTCCATTAATGCCAATTGCAAAGTGAAAGTCCATTTTGGGCAGCCGAGGTTGTTGCACGTGAGTCTCCTCCAGTCAACTTTAGGGAACTGACCCCCCCCCCCCCCAACCCCCCAATCAAAGTGTATACTTTTTTTTTATATAGAAAACTTGGCCTGTTGAATAAAAAATTCTTCATCACATGAGATAGCATCCAAGTATTTTTTTTGCATTGATGATCTTATTCATAATCCAGGATGCTTGTTTATTTTGAGCATCCCACACTGATCCCTGCTTTATGTAGTAAGTTATTGTCTTTGCTGAGCTTTTGAGTAGTTATTTTGTGACTTGTAAAAAAAAGTATTTAGTAATATTTGTAATGAGTTTATTATGGATACATTTCAAAAAATAGAAGTGTTGACACCCAATTTTGTCCCGCCTCTCTTCCAAAATACCTATTTATGCTCCTAACATTTTGTGAAAAATTAAAAATATATATATTATATTTTACTATGATTATTAGCCTTTTATCAAAGCCGGGGTTTCATTATTATATTACAGTTACTAATTATTATTATTATTATTATTATTATTATTATTACAGTTCACAATTTTTATCATTTTAGCATTTTACCAGCTTACGCACACACATCGCATTTATCTTTGCATAATTAAACAATAGTATTTATTTCAGTGCGAATTGTCGGAATATTATTGCACGGCTAGTACAACGCCACTTTTATCCGAGCATTGAAGATTGCATATTTTGTATTGAGAAATATTTAACACAAGTTATTTAGACAGGTCTTTTATTTAAATTTAGAAGCCAAACTATTCTTTGCACTCGGTCCGTATTTTGACTTACCGGACCCCAAATCAAAGTCCGATTAACCCCTAATATTTTTTGGACTAGTCCATATCTCTTATCTCAATTTTTAGAATAATTCGTGTTTTAATTTATGAGCCTATTCTCTTAATACCCGGTCTAAAAAAATTGACCCAGTCCATTTATGGACTGGGTCCGACCCATTTCGTCCAAAAGGGGGAAACCCTTAGGTTTCCTCTCATTTTCATCATCGCCTCTTCTCCGCCTCCCTTCCTTTATCCACCACCGTCTCCACCATCCTCGTCCATCACCGCCTCCAACCTCCGCACCACCACCTCCACTAATCCACTCCGTCGCCACCCCACCACTTCACCCGACATCTCTGACACTCCACCACCGTCCGACACCTCCACTCACCCGACATCTCTGACGCACACGCACCCCTCTGTCATCTCCACCGCACCTTTACCCCCACGCGTCTGACCTCACCACCTTCGTCTGTCGCCACCACCTGACACACCCATACCCTGACACACCCACTCCTCTAACACCCACGTTACCCCTGTCACACCCACGCTACCCTCACCATCACCCCCAGCTCGTTTTGTCTCCCCCGCTCCTCTCTCCTTTTTTCCTCAACTCAAATGAGCCAAAACCCTATAAATGGTCGGCGTTGAATCCGAAATTGGGGAGGTGGGAAAACCCCCAAAAATTGCCTTGCAAAACGAGAGGTGAACCCGAAATCCCCTTTCAAAAAATGAGTTCTTGAATCCCCATAAATCCCCTACAAAAATAGGGATTTCGAGTCGCAAAAAATGCTCTGAAAATCAAAGTTCTGAAACGAGTTTTGAAACCCCAAAAAAGCTCTAAAATATGAGTCTTTTAATCACCTAAATTCCGAGTTCTATTAGCACTTTGATCTCGTTTATTTATCAAATCAGAATACTACATCAATTTTATTCTATTTTCATTGGTTTTGGTATCACTGTGAATCCGAGCATCGCAAGCTCGGATTCGATAGTGTTCGAGTGGATATCGAGACCTTCGCCTCACTTCGCTGCACCCGAAGAAGGTAATTCTCCATTCCCTCTTTTGTTTCTGCTGCATTTTTATTGCTCCGTGTTATTCTAGTTTTACTGTTCCGTGATTCAAGCATGTTTGTTTTAGTTAAGTTATTTTAGTTTGATAGGCAAGTCTGAGTTGGTTTGCTTGTATGATTGAAGCATGTTTAAGTAGAATAACGTAGTCCAGTTTGTTTTAAGTATGTAAATAAGTCCTCCTTATTTAGTCGATTTTGGTTTAGCAGTTTAAGATGTCCGTGTGTTTATATGCTAAGTTCAATTCGTGTTTAGCTTCTGTGTTAGTTGACTTGGTTTGTACGGTTAAGCCATGCTTCTCGTATGATATTTTAATTTAGTTGGTCAGTCTAATCATATCCTTATGTATCCTAAATCTACTGCTGTAGTTCTCCTTCTAAATCCTCTGCATTTCTTTTGTCGTTCTTTAGTCGTTCTGTTGGTTTGTTCCTACTCTTCTGCTAATTCCTTTGGCTATATCACTACTGCTGCCTGCACTATATGAATTGCTAGTCCTTCCTTCTCTTAAATATGACTGAATTCGAATATTTGTTTAGAAGACCTTAGGACAGCATGAGTTCCTTTTATGAAGTAATTACAGCATGGTCAGCTCTGTCCCTTTTTATGAGTGAACTGGAATAAGTGTAAAACTTAAGCTCTGTAGCTGCCATAATATATAAGACAACTGAAAATCTGATCCTGTGTTTGATCTGAATCATGTTCAGTTTGTGAAGCCTCCTGTGTTTCTGAGTTTTAGCATGACTAACTGCTGGGTTGTTTCAAAAGTATTATATGATTAGGTTGCTGAAATTGAGAACATAATAAAAAACAAAAAGGTAAAAATCCCTGTCTTAATTGCTGGATACACTGTGAAAGAATATGCCATTTGAAATGTTTAGAAGTCTTCCTTTTCCAACTATTCTTCTTCTCTTTGGTCTTCCCTGTGAAAAGTTTCCCCACCTTCTATCCATTTCTCATGTTTGCGTTTGTCTCACTTACCTCGTCTTGCACCCGCATCTCTTTGTTTTATTTGCTGCACTCTTCTGTCACTAGCCTCTGTATCTGCTATATTGAGCATGAATCATTAGTCAGGTTGGTCCTTTGCCTTTTAGAGGAGTGTGTGTTGGATATATTAATCCTGCCTTTGTGCCATTGAGGTCCTTATAGTATGAATCTCCTGTGCATATATTTGCGCATTGCCTCCTATACTGCCTATGCTTAAAATGGTCGCCATGTGGCACATGTTAATGTCTCTCGTATGGTCTGAAATCTATCAAAGTTTCTCAGCATGAATTAATTCAGGCACGTAGTTGCTTTAGCTGTTCCATTGGCTGTCACAAAGCATGTCCTATTTATGGTTTCCCTTAACGTGTCCTTGGTACATTTATGCTGAGTTTTCGCTTAAGTCTTGTATGTTATGGTACGAGCGAATACGTCTGGTTACGTCTCTGAATGTATATGACGTGTATACTTTCTTCTATACCTCCTCATGAATGTGTGTATATGAGATATACCTAAATATATACAGTGTATATGTAACCTATGGATGTGTTTTTTTAGTTTAGTTTTATATGTTTAACTTATTCATCGGTTAGATACTAATTTTTTTCTTTATTCTTATGCATGACTACCGCGTACGAGTCTTGGACTCATTATCTTCGCCATTTGGTGTTGGGGCCGAAACCCAACATTATTTCTCTCTCGAGTCAGCCCACCCGCAGCAAATAATAAAAATCTGGGCCGAGGCCCAGGCAGCAGCAACAGCAGCAGTACACAAAACTGTTACTGGGCCAAAACCCAATAACAATCAGATCCGCAACAATCTTGAACATGGGCAGAACCCATTTATTTTCTAATTTCAGCCCTTTTTTTGTTTGGTGCATTTAACTTGTATTATTTGTCTAACCCATGGCTCTGCTTTATTTTCGCAACTTAGATAAATTATGATAAATTTAGTGGGTTAACCTTAGTATAATGGGGTAGTAAATTTAAGAGAGATATTAACATTAGTTCCATAAGTTTCCTTCCCTTTTATGTTAAAATTATTTGTGGTATTTATTTTTAGAATAATTGATTCGCAAACTAGCATACCTACATGTTTTATTCTTATTATCAAAGACATTTTAAAATATCATTAATACACACATTTAAACTCTAGTATACTTTATAAATAACTTTTCAAGTTTGAATCAATCATGTATTTTTAAATTAAGCATAATTAAATAAAATTTAAAGAAAAAGGGGAAAGGAAACATTATCGTCTTTTGCATATTATTTATAAAATAGTTTCGGATTATTCTTTGTATAATTTTGTTCCAGGTATAAATTGACCAGTTTTTTTTCTCTTAAAAAAGCTTCTATCTATATACAAATCATTATATTTTACAAATCTCATTTTTGAAACAAAAATTATTATTTAAAGCTTATTTATAAGTTTTATTTTTTGAATGGACTACTAGGTATTTCTTCAAGTTAGTCTAAATAACATTATTATGTTTTCCTTTAAAACCTTAACGATATTTTCAACCTATTTTCTTAAGGTTTAAACATTATATTTAATCTAAATTAATTAACCTAAGTTGGTCGGATAATCGTAAGTTAACGGATTCTAAAGGATGCCTAACCCCTTCCCTTTAGAATAATATAGAGCCCTTACCTAGAATCACACCGGTTAAGTAGACTATTAACGGAGGTTTAGTTTTTAACTTTACCTTAGTTAACCTCTAGGTGTCCTAATTCACCATTAAATTAATTAGGTGGCGACTCCTTAAATAAAATAAACAGGAATCACCAATACGTCATACTCCCTTAAATCAACCCGGTTAAAATGGGGTGTGACAAGAAGCTCATTGAGGAGAGTTGTAATTTAACCCCTTAATTGTATTTTTCTAAATTACGTTGTTGTTATAGTGACTTATTCATTTGTTCACTTCAGAAGTGACTCAAGGTGGGGAGACTAGTGAAAGCTTCGCTTTACGCCCCTAAAAATTTGAGGCTCCAATTTTTTTAATTAATTGTCAATTTCATGATTTGAGCTTCGGTTAAACAATATTGTAGTTTGTAGAAATATAAAAAAGTAAACAATAAAAAGAAAAACTGTCTACTTTTATTGTAAAAATATTTTAGAATTTTGCATTAGACTACTGACATCTTCATATTAGTAAATAAATTTTATACACCAATATCCTACAGATTGTATTGCTAAAGCATGGTTAACATCTTATTAACTTGAATTAATACTTATTAATATAAATGATAGCAATAATATTATTAAGTGAAATTAAGGACTTTATGTTGTTACAAAATGGTGTAGATATACCCCTGTCGTTACAAAATGGTGCAAATATACCCTTTTCGCTGACGGAATTTTTTAAAAAATCATTTAGGTTATTTATTAATTAAACAAAATGCCATGTGACTTTTAAAAAAGGTCTACCCATTTTTTTTTAGTAGACATACTTTTCTAAAACGACATAGTATTTTTTTTGTCTTCTTGTAACACCTCGTATCTTAGAACTCATGTTAGACTCGTAACGTTAGAGTTTTAGAGAAAATTTTGAAAGTTTGTACGTATTACGAAAGTGGTTGACCAGCCTACTTCGGGCACCCGTAACTCCTTGATTAGTTGATAATTTGAGAAAACTTAAAACATGAAAGTTGTAGCCTTTTGAAATAGATTTCCAACGGTATCTTATGGAGCTTAAAGGGAGCCCCGTACTAAGAGTTATGCCTTTTTTACTATCACTGGTTGGACCAAAATTTTCAGATTTTGGGTTACGTTTTTAGTCTTTTCCTACTCGAATTGGGACTCCTTATTTTATTATTGTATGAAGTAAAAACGTCCCTAACACTATTCTAAACCCTAAGACACTATTCTTTTTCTCTCTACCTCCATCCCTAAAGAACCTAGACACTTCAATCTTGCAAGAAACTCATTCTTGCAATCAAGAAAAATCAAGAAACCGAATTTGGTTTGACAATCTAGTTTCCTAAGGTTTCCTCCAAGGTAAATATTTTAATCAAGAACCTTTGTATTGTACAAGATTTATCATTTATAAAGACTAGAATAAATCCATCTATCCCGTTACCCTATAAAAATCAAGAGTTGTAAAAAATTGGAGAAAACTCTAGTATTTTTCAGTTGAGTTTCATTCCGACCAGCCATATTAATTTGGTGTTTCCCGATAAACTAACCGTTGGATCAAGCCCAAATTTTAACTGAGTGTTCATAACACACATAAGTCTAAAATATGAGCGGTAGAGATTGGATTTGGAGGTCTGGAGAAGTACCATTTGAGCCACGAACAGTAGCTACGAAAATCAATGAAAATCCTCTCAAGGTTTCCAAATTCAAAGCTTTTGGAATTCTTCTTCAAAGATTCAGACTTTTCTTCAAGTTTTGGAATTATTAAGGTATGTAGAGTTACTATCTACGTGTGGGAACATCATTGTTCTTCCCCACGCCTCATAATCCATAAATTATGATTCTCTACGAAAACTAGGGTTTTCTATACCATGCTCATGACAACCCTAGGTCCATGTCCATGATTATATTATGTATGAATTGCTATTATTCTATCATTGTTGTTCTTAATAACTCAATATGATTATTGAGAATCAGTCCGTAATCCATGAAAACCCATATCTTATATTCCATGGGTTCTTGCATGCATGTTTTTAACTAAGAATGATTATTTCATGAATATCCTACATGTCTACAAGTTTTCATGCAACTATATTATATAATTATTTTCATTCTATGATACAAGATACATACATGCTAAATACAAGTTATTTCATAAAACCATGTTTACAAGTTATTTCATGAAACCATGTTTACAAGTTATTTCGTGAAATCATGATTACAAGTCAAGTACAAGTTAATTCACGAAAATCATGGGTTTCTTAGCCAATTATATCATGTTCATATTTTTGGGAGTTGCACGAATTACCGAGAAGGCTCAGATAGCCTGAAACTACGTAGCCACCGTAGGACAAGGATCGCTCCGCCCAGTTAGGACGATACCTTAATTTTACACTGAATGGATCCATCAGGCACGTTACCACCTTATACCCTGGCAAGGTATGGGGCTCTGCTGGTCCGACGAGGTACCAGACTCCACGTGTCCACGTGGTGATATCATATTGTCGGTTTATGAAATGCTCTCCCTACTTATCATGTTTTACTTATGTTATATATATATGTACTCATGCTCATGCTCATGTTCATGTCCAGGTTTTCAGTTCCACTTCTTATCATGTTATTCCATGTCCCATGTTATTTCTTTCAGTTGCTTTACATACCAGTACATTCAATGTGCTGACGTCCTCTTTCTATTACCCGGGGGCCTGCATTTCACGATGCAGGTATTGATTGACAGGACAACAGATTTGCTCATTAGGACATTGCTCGTATCAGCTTTTGGTGAGCCCCATCTCATTCAGGGTTGTGTCTTTACTTCTATTTATGTCAGTTATGCATTTAAGGTATGTCGAGGGCCTTGTCTCGGTGAACAGTTTAGCAGACAGATTCGTGTCAGAGGTTTCATAGACTAGTCAGTTGTCATGTTCAGTTGAGTTGGCCTTAATGGCTACATTACCATAATTCCGCATTCATGATATAATAATAATAATATTTTCAGACTTATGATTATTGAACTCCATGTTTTCACAATTCATGCATGTTTACTTTATATTCCGCATCAGTTCATGTGGTTCTCTCGGTCACATGCAGCAAGGCACCGAGTGCCGTGTTACGCCCAGGCCATGGTTCGGGGCGTGACACTTCTTGTAGATCATGTCTGATTCGTTTAAAAAAATGGGAGGAATTATTTTTTTAAGTCACGAAGACATTCATAAGGTTGGCGCCTAAACCCTAAATCCATCCCATTCATCTTTTCTGTGTTTTTGATGTTGTTTCCTATTCATTGTAGGCAATACTGTCACAAGAAGCCCAATTCACTAAAGTGTTTATAGAAACAATTAAAAATGCTACTATAATTGTAACTGGAGTGAAGGAAGTCGTATTCATGTGCAGGTTAATCACTTGGTTTCTTTTCACCTGCACTCTATGGTATTTGCGCACTTGTTTTATTCTTTCACATTAGCAGTGATATTGCTTGTTTCAAAGGAGGCAAAGAAGTAGATGGCGTTCAAGTTTCCAATGCCCAATGATTTGATGAACTGAGTGATCGTGTGAGTTTTTGTGGGGCATTTTCTTTTCTTCTATCAGTAATGTGAGTTTGCTATGACATACTGTACTGAAACCTTCTGCGCAGTATCTTGACCTAATATCCAAATACTGTGGCCGATGCTTATCTAGTTTGTTATGAATTTGGGTAAACTTGTCATGTTGTTTCTTAGTATTTTGGATTTGCAGTTTTTGATTGCTTTTGGTAAATGTCCCCTTAAATTCATGTTAGACGTGGTGTGCAGATTTAATTGCGACCAACGTCCAAGTTAAAACAACATATAGTGCATGTGATGTTTGAAATTGACCAATAAAAATAGTAGGTTAGCTGTATTTTATTCTGAAAGAGATGTGGAATCCCTTAGCTGGTTTTTCTTCGTCTTTTTGTCTTTAATTCCAGGGGCGGACCCACATGTAGTGGTCCGAGTGCTCGAGCACCCATTAACCTGGGCGCGAACTATATATTTTTATATAGAAATTCCTTAACATTGTGATATATTGGCGGAATAGCACCCACTGTACAAAAGTTGGGGTTGGTGCTTTGGTTGAGGCCTGAGTTGAAGGGGCTCACTCGGTGAAGCGTAAGGGTTCGAATCTTGTTAACACAATTTTTTAAGAGTTTCCCCCTATTTTTCTAGCACTTGGTTTTAACATAAAATTTCTTATGTTTATTTAGCTGTTCCCGCTGACTTTTCTTTCATTTCTCCAAAATATATATTCTTTTATTTTTTTTACATATTCTTTTATTTTTTTACTTTCTTTGTTCACTTTTTATTAAATTTTTTAAAATTGGTTTTTCATCAACTTTTTTTAATTTTATTATTGTGTTCCAATAATTTCTTACGTTTTGTTTTTAACTTTTCTTAATGGTTTTTCGTTATTTTTTTAATTATTGTGTTCAAATAATTTTGCCCTTCTATTGTATGGTTGGTAGACGGTAGCAACTTTACAGTAAAATAATATCAGCACTCACGACCTTAAAAATCTGAATCCGCCACTGTTTAATTCACAACCATTTCTCCTTTGTGCCCCCTCCCCCATCACCCTAATTAATTCTATGTAGTACACCTTTATTAACTAACAATGGTGTTTTCCTTTTTTTTTTTTTTTTTTTTACTCTTTAGAAATACGGGTTGAGACCATCATTTGATTATTTTTCAGATATTTAAGACTTTGAAATCAATTAGTAATTACTTATTAAATGTTTCTATGTTTAAATTATGCAGCGACTCCTTATATTTAAGATCATAATCAACTAAGTTGTTTCTTTATATGTAATATAAGTGTGATTCCTTTCATGTTACTTTTCCTAATATTAATCGACATTGCCCAAATGAGAAAAAGAAGTCCATCAAATGTACAAATCCAAAGATTCAAACCTCAAACAGGAAAAAGGCACCAAATTGAAGGCTATCTTTTCGGTGCAAATTAAATTGACTAATATGCAAGATACAAATCCACTTAATCTTATTTTCGTGTACTTTCTTAATACTTAGTTTTCTAATTTATATTCCGTAAGTGTAAAAATATGTCACTCTCCACGTCCAAACATAAGTGTCGTTTCAACCAAAAAAAAAAAAAAAAAAAATTGTCTCAAAATATTGTCGCTTTTAAGATCCAAGACAAATTGTTTTCAACTATACACTTACATTGAAAAATTGCTAATTCTTAATAGTGTTTAATTCTCAAGAAATATGAGTAATTTAGTAAACTAAATATTATATTTATTAAGGGCAAAGGTGCAAATATACCCCTCAACTTTGCGATATACCCCTCGTTACAAAAGTGGTAGTATATATGTCAATGTCATTACAAAATGATGCAAATATACCCTTTTCGCTGACGGGATTTTAAAAAAAAAATTATTTAGGTTAATTATTAATTAAAAAAAATGCCATGTGACTTTTAAAAAAAGTCTACTCAGTTTTTTTAGTAGACATGCTTTTCTAAAGCGACATAGTAATTTTTTTTTCTGGTGGATCAGGTCTGGTTCGTTTAAAAAAATGAGTAGACTTATTTTTTTAAAAGTCACAGAGATATTTTTTTAAACATACCAAACCCGACGCACCAGAAAAGAAATTACCATCTGGCTTTAAAAAAATATGTCTACTCGAAAAAATAGGTAAACTTTTTCTTAAAGTCACGTGATATTTTTTTAATTAAAAAAATACGTAAATGATTTTTTAAAAAAAAATTCCATCAGCTAAAATAATATATTTGCACAATTTGTGTAACGACAGAATTATATATATACCACTTTCGTAACGAGGGTTATATCTACTCTAAATTGCAAAACTAAAAAGTATATTTACACCTTTTCCCATTTCTTAATAAGTTGAAATGAAAAAGATGACACTTATTTTGATACGGAAGAGTACAATATATTTTTTAAAACAAATTAACGAGACTAAATTGGGCTCAATCGACATGCTTTGTCGACATGATTAAGAAGTTTCTTTACCGACATGAAAAAAAAAGAAAAAAAAAGGAAGTGTGAAAGCAAAAAAGGAAAAAGCGGGAGATAATGGGGTGGTTATTGTAGGTGTGAAGCAAACAAAAAAGGTCCGTGTTTCGGGGAAAAAAAAAAGTGTCTTACTTGCCAATTTTGAAAAAGCAGCTTCATCCAAAATCCAATAATGGAAGAACTCAAATTGAAGATAATAATACTAGTTTTGTTGATGGGCGTAGCAGTAAGTGGTGGAGAAGTAGAATACGTGAGACCTCCAGCGCGTAAAGCTTTTCGTTTGCCGTGGGATTCAAAGCCTTCTTCGCAACCTCAGCAGGTAAGCTTTCGAATAGTATTACTTTCCACTAATGTGGATCCACTCACTACGTTAGTAACTACTCTCACCGTGTCAAATTAGTTGTCATCTTTTGCTTCCTAATCTTTCATCAACATTTTAAAATGTACTCGTCAATTTATGTGATAAAGTTAAACTTCTTTATTTTGACCTTAGAATTTGGACATTCGATTCAATCTTTTTAAGTTTTTTTTTTTTTTTTTTTGAAAAATACTCCATCCATTTCATAACAAGTGACTTTTTAGGCTTATAATTTTGTTTCAAAATAAGTGGTGCTTTAGGATTTTGTGAAGAAATTAATCTTCTCCTTCCAAAAGGATCCTTGTTTACATAAAATTAAGAATTATTAAGTTTTTCTCTTTTTCTAGACATTTAATTAGGGGTAGATAAGTAAAAACACTCCTAATTTTTTTTAGGAGTGAACACTTTCTTAAGCCTAAAAAGCCACTTATTATGGAATGGAGGAAGTGATTTATATAAAAAGTATTATAAAGTCACAATAATTAACAATTTAAAATACTGAAAGGGCATTCACATAAATTGGGACATAGGGAGTACATTTTTATCAAATTGACATGAGAAAGTTGCAATTTGTACTACGTTTCGTATTATTTTTTGAATATCTAAATTTTAGTTTTGAAATATTAAGTTGATGTAATCTAATTTAGTTAAGAAAAAGGTGTCACATAAATTGGGACAGAGGGAGGAAGACAGCAGTAGTAGTTTGTATGAGAACGAGTGCGTACATACTAAGAGATATAATGTATAATTTGAGGAAAAAAATACAGCTGCAACATGTAGATCCGCCTATGTCTTTATGTTTGTATCATTTGGTGTTAATTTCTAGTGAATTTGATCAAAAGTTATTCGGACTTGGGTACGGATTTTACCCCGGGTACTGTTGTTCAGCTGAGTCTAGGAGTAAGGAGTTCCACTTATTACAATATGATATGAAATTAAGGGTGCTTAATTTTCTTTTGATCTGTTGAGGCTTTTAGTATATGTTCAATGCTTTGCTAATATTTGGTTATTCCTCACGGTTTGAAACTCCTTGTTTTATGTCGCATTGTGTTAGGCCAAAGACTCAACCGTCTTCGAGCTCCTGAAGTTACCAATTTTGCTTGGTGTCTGTATTTCATACTTCATAGAAAGAAGTAGTTTTGATTTTCTACATGTTTCTTAGTGCGATATCGATGTGCAATGTAGCTAAGTTAGCATTTATAAAGCTCATACGCTAGCTCATATGCTCCAAAGCGCTCTCTTTTGGGGGGGCTTTCATTTACTTTTTTTTTGTTCAAGCTGTCATTAGCCCCTGTTTGGATGGATGCGAAATGTTTCCATGGTCATCACTAAGAGTGTTCATGGTTCGGTTTGGGTCGGTTATTGATTAAAACCATAACCAAATCAATTTAGTCGGTTTTTAAATGTCTAACACCATAACCAAACCAAATAAAATAATAACTACCGGTTTGGTTATTGTCGGTTTGGTTCGATTTTTCGGTTTATGACTAGCAGCCATGAGACTTATCAGTAAAACATTAAAAAGTTGAAAAAAACATGTCTTTTTTTGGTTCAAACGATAACTTTTATTTATAGTTTAAGGTGGAACATACATCATAGAAACATTTTCACTATTAGTGAATAGTGTAGTACTCAAGTTACCCAAAGTTGCTAAACTATTACATATAGAGCTAAAAACTAACTTAGTAGTGGCTGCACCATTTTTGTCATCTTAATACACATACTTGGAGCATAGAAGCTTTTAGTTGTTGTTACAAACATACATATTAATTAAACATAAAGACTACCTAAAATTAAAATGAAAATATATGAAATAAAAAAACTTTGTGTAATGATCTCAAACTTTGGGGCAGTACTTGCATTTTGCCCTCAATTCTCCCATTTTATTAAAAAAACTGTGTAATGATCCCAAGCTTTAGACGTTTTTCTATCATTATCCCCAAGGTTAGGGTCTCGACTACAAGGAGTTGTTCTTTTCTGCTTTTTAGGAGGATTACCCATGGAAGAAGTATTGGGGCATTACCATGTGCTTGAATTGCAGCAAATGCTGATGTTACCGAAGTATCTTCTATAGGAACCTCCAAATCTACAACTTCTGTCCTTTTCATATGAAAAATTATTAAAAGTTTAGGACCTATTCAGACAAGAAAAAAGAAAGGTATAAATTCGAAAAAAAAGAAGAAACAACCTAAAATCAAATGGCTAACAAAGAAAGGCTAAAAATTTAAGCTAAAGATATTAGACTCTAACGTGAGCTTCTGTTAGTAGGTTTACACTTAACACTTAAAAGAGTTAAAAGACTTAAAGACATGGGCTTGGACATATTCTTAAAAACATGGGCCTTAAACAATTATGTGAAATAAGTAGACCAAAAATCAAATTAATGATTAAAAGGTATAAAATATTTATAATTATTTATGAAAAACTAATATTATACATATATATAATTATAAAATTTATGCATATAATTTATCGGTTTGGTTCGATTATTTATTCGGTTATTTTTTAATAGAACCATAACCAAACCCAATATTATCGGTTAAAATTTAAAACCAAATCAAACCAAACCAAACCAAATGTCGGTTTTTTTATTCGGTTTGGTTAAATTTTCAGTTTGGTTTTGGTTTTAACCAAAACCGTGAACAGCCCTACTCATCACGTGGAAAGTCCCCACCCCCCCCCCCACCCCCCCCCCCCCCCCCAAAAAAAAAAGAAATAAAATTTCTTGGATCCGTTTTCATTTCGATTAACTTCTCTTTCCCTCTTTACTTTCTTGATTCAGAACTCAAACAGAACTTTTGTAACCAATCAAGCATAGAAAAGGAAACATTTTATGTCATATCAAATTGTGCTTACTGTTATCCCCACCTTAAGTTAAGTGTTTGTGGCTTTGGTGAATGAATGGTGCCTGTATATTTGATCATGTGGATTAATATTCTCATTGCAGGTTCACATCTCATTAGCTGGGGACAAACACATAAGGGTATCATGGGTCACAACTGATAAATCTTCTCCTTCAATTGTTGAATATGGAACATCCACCGGAGAATACAGTAGTAAAGCTGAAGGGGAAAGTACCAAGTACAGTTACCTGTTATATAGTTCCGGAACAATACACCATACTGTGATTGGACCATTGCAAGACAACACAGTGTACTTCTACAGATGTGGTGGAGAAGGTTCGGAGTTCCAGCTCAAAACTCCACCATCTAAGTTTCCAGTTACTTTTGCTGTGGCAGGAGATTTGGGCCAGACTGGATGGACAAAGTCCACTTTAGACCATATAGACCAATGTAAATATGATGTTCATTTGCTCCCTGGTGACCTTTCTTATGCTGATTATATTCAGCATAGGTGGGACACATTTGGTCAACTGGTTCAGCCGCTGGCTAGTGCGAGGCCGTGGATGGTGACTCAAGGGAATCATGAAAAAGAAAACATACCACTCATTGTGGACAAATTTATATCTTACAACTCCAGGTGGAAGATGCCATTTGAGGAGAGTGGATCTACTTCAAATCTCTACTATTCATTTGATGTTGCAGGGGTTCACACAATCATGCTCGGTTCATATACCGACTATGATGAGTACTCTGATCAATATAGATGGCTGAAGGTTAGCTGAGCTCTCTCTTATTCCTGAATTGTAAATATTCTCGTTTTGAAGAGTGTTCTGATATAAAAGTAGAGTCACAGTGTGAGGAATAATATGACACTTCCGCTTTTGTCCGTTAGTTGTTTTGCTAATATTAATGCATTCATTGGAATTTCAATTTAGGCTGATCTTCTAAAAGTGGATCGGAAAAAGACTCCTTGGTTGGTTGTGTTATTCCATGTGCCATGGTATAATAGTAATGAAGCCCATCAAGGTGAAGCTGATGACATGATGACATCTATGGAGCCTCTGCTGTATGCAGCCGGTGCAGATATAGTGTTTGCTGGGCATGTTCATGCTTATGAGCGCACGGTATGTCCAAAAAAAAAAAAAAATTTTGCTTGTTATTCTTGATAATTGGATAGATAAGGGAATTTATTTTCTTCTTTTTCAACAGAAACGAGTTTATAATGGTAAACCTGATCCTTGTGGTGCTGTCCACATAACAATTGGTGACGGAGGAAATAAAGAAGGTTTAGCGCACAAGTAAGTATTCCTTGTAGTATTTTTTCTTGCCATGCTGAGCACAGGATCCTTAAAATGACAATGGCAGCAAGAACTACTTTAGATCATTAATGGTGTCTGTGTTCTGTTTCTGAATTGAAATATCTTCTGTTTCCCTTCATAGTTGAACAACTTTGACAATAAAGGACAAATTCTTCACCAAGTACTTCTCTCTGGCTTTGTGAATCAGAATTTCTCTTCTAACTGTTCTGGAAACTTAATAATGCACAGCCCTCCGGGACAACCCCCCCCCCCCCCCCCCCCCCCCAACAAAACCAAAACCCTTTCGCGGCTACAAATTTGGGTTTTAGAAGTTTTAGGTGCCACTTTTATTTGTAAGTAGAGTGGAAGTTATCATGACAGTGAACTTACATGTCTTGGCAAATTATTGACAGGTACACGCTACCCCAGCCAGAATGGTCCGTATTCCGTGAAGCAAGCTTTGGCCATGGTGAACTTGCGATTATTAATTCAACTCATGCCTCCTGGAGTTGGCATAGAAATGATGATGATGAACAAGTGAGGTCTGATCAGGTTTCGGTTACCTCATTGATTGGTTCAGGATGCAGGAGCACTGGAGTCACGAACTAATCCTGTGGATCCTTAAAGCTCTCTTTGAAACAGAAACCAACTACTTACTCGTATCATAAACTTGATTTAGGAGATATATTGATTAAGGTACAGAAAGGACCATTAGTTCCCTAGTTTTTGTCTCTAAATGTAATGTACCTCGTAAATTCTATTTCTCTACAGGATTATTATTTAGTACTTACCTTCAATTACCCTTGTACTTGACTACCAATATTAGTTCTGTCACTCGTGAATTAATAGCCATTATCCTTGTGTGAATTATACATCAGCAAAATATTTTTGCATTAAGCCAAATTTGGAAAAGCCAGCCAAACTACATACATTAATATTTTTGCATTTGTTATATTTAATCATTTGATGATAAAGAAGCAGTTGAAGATAATAGTACAGACCAAAAAGAAAAAATAAACATTGAATAATCGATAAAGAGTAATGTGGCTCGTTGCCCATCTACGTCTAATACCATGCCATAGGTAAGAAAGAATAGTTTCAATCAGAATTGTTTCTTTCATTAAATTACTCTGTAGAAAACATCTCATTCAGAAGCTTTAGTGTGAAGTTACATGTAAATAGAGTAGCAATCTATCAACCACAGGATTTCACTAGCTTTCGCCTGTTGAAAGAGGACTGCTATTGCATTAGTAGCAACTAGTCCCTACTTGCATTTCTTTGGCATCTGCGAGTAAGGTGTGATCTGAGCTGCCTAATTTAGCACAAGTTGAAAAACCTATCTGAGCTGCCTAATTCAGCACAAGTTGAAAAACCTATCTGAGCTGCCTAATTCAGCACAAGTTGAAAAACCTATCAATAGCAGAAACTTTCAAGCAACAATCCAGAACCCTCGCCAGATTCATTTGCCAAATGAAGATTGTGAATGCCTTGCTCTGAGATGGAAGCTGGAAATTTCAAAACACATCCTTGAGCTTAAGTTCCATTCAGGAGCCGGAGTTCTGTTCATCTTTTTGGCCTCTCCAGAGAATAATCTGCTCATCTTTGAACAAGATAGGAACACATGGTACCAGATCCTGAAATTAATAAAGAGCAAAATAAAACTTTCAGTCGTTGTGGACAAAATGTCGAGGTAAACTGACAATTTCTGAATTCTGAAACCAGAAGCTTCACTTCTCGAGACCGAATAGGGGTATACGGTTTTTTTTTTTTTTTTTTTTTTTTGGAAACAGGTAAAGTTGAAGGGGTATACAATTTTTGTTTAAACATCACAAGGATATATTGATTTACACCTAGAAAGAGTTGAAAGCTGATGCAAGATATATGAGTCATACCCGTAATTTAACACCGATTCTTTTGCAGTCACTTGTTCCCACGTGGGTACAATCTAATCTAACGACTTCTTCTGTTTCAAATGCTGCTCTAACTTTGTCCACCACATTCACATACACCCCATTCCTGCCTAGAGGAGCAACAGGTAACAATCAGCAATTACGAAAGGCAATCTTTTAACATGTTTCTAATAATAAAGAGGAGAAATCAGGAGTTTCAACTTGGAGTCACAATATACAAGTTAATTACTCACTGAGTTTCGTTAAAGGAGGAGCATTGAGCCCTTTGTTCCTCATTGCCTTTGTTTCTTCAAATGTCAGGCCATCAGCAACATTCTTCACAAGCTTTGGATATATTGGAGCCAAAGGCTTCCACAGCATCACAGGAATAGTAGGTCTAGTTTTGGGATCATAGTTTCGACCACGATATAAGAGTAAGATATTAATATGGCGATAGATAACTTTTCCACCTGATTTGTCCTACAATTTCACTGTTTATTTGTAAAAGGTTAAAGGAATCAACGTCCAAAATTTTGAGTTGAAATTGGCATTTAGATCACAAACCTCGAGATGGGAGCATACATTATCCATGTCGAGAGTTGGCACCCCCAAGCACTTAATCCTTACAGCTTCAGCCCTCTTCCAATAGTTATGGATGTCCTCCAGCATATTGTGAGTAACTCCACCCCGCCCTAACACACAATAATACTATGATAATCATAAAAAGCTATGGATCACATTGAATTCAATGCAGTGATCATTATACCAACATGTAAATGAGGACGCCAATTTATATCTACAAATACAAACATCAATCATCCATGACGCAGAAGCCAATGTGCAAGAATATCTACTTAGCTCAACTAGCCTCAAACCTAAACTACCCCAATATAAATCCTTTGGATTCTTTCCACTTTGTTGTTTGATATTCAGAGGATCCATAATAACAATTTCACTATCTCTATGTTGGCCGTCAACTTACTTTCCCATTTATCTCAGCTAAGGCAGAGATCATATATACAAGAATATACCATAACTTCTTGGGGAAGCACACAATAAAAATAATAATATTCAGAATGCAAACACAAATGACTCTGTTACACTTAGCAAAGACAATGACATAATTTATCACAAAATGTTGGCATTATTCATTATACAGTCAGACTTCTCTATAACAACACTTCACTATAAAAACCAAATAAAATTACTCCTCTATAACAACGTTATACCTATAACAACAACAATCATCATTATCACTTTTTGTTTAATCAGGAACAATCATCATTATCACGGTACAATCTTTTGTAAAATTACCTCTCTATAACAGTTTTCTACCTATAATAACAATCATCATTATCACTATATACACTTTGTAAAATTACAACTCTATAATAACTACTCAAATATTAATCTCAATATCACAGTACTCCTCAATCCAAACAAGTTTTACAGCTAAATGAACCTTCTTATGTCCATTCTACTCTAATTTCATCCATTTCATTCCAATAGCCATACACAAACAGTAACTCAAAAACAAATAAATGAACCTTATTGTAAATTACCTAAATTCATTTGTCTAGAACAATCATTATGCCGATACTTCTCCACAATCTCCCCAATTTCCTCCTCGGAAAGCGGTTCTCCAAGAACCCGCCATCTGTCCTCAGCCACTTTCTCCAAATCCACAGGCTGTAAACATGGAGCTGAAGTACCGGTCCATTTTCTATCAACCCGACCCGGCCCAAACGGAGAAAACCGGGGCGGTTCACGGAAACCAATTGGCTTAACTGCTGGATTAGTCTCAGAGTAAGAATAGCGAAAATCAAAGGGCAAATCTGAGTTAACAGTAAAGTTTGAAGCTTTTTCACAATCTTGATTTTCTTGTTTTTTGTTTTTATTGGGTTTATGGGGTTTTAAGGGCAAGTCAGAGTTAATAGTAAAGCTGGAAGCTTTTTCAGAATATTCATTGGATACATCATTCACTTTGTTTCTTTGATTGGGTTTATTATGGGGTTTTAAGGTTGGGGAAAAAGGTGGGTCGAAGATATCTTCTTGATCTGTTTGAGAGTGGAACTGGAAATGGGAAATGGTGAAGAATGATAAGGAGGGTATATTGGGGATTTTGGAAAAGAGGGTACTATTAGCTTGACTGGTTATACGATGCCATGGAAGTAGCTTCATCATTCTCCACTACTACTACAGTACTACTGTGTATGTGAAGCTCTGTGGAGAATAAAACTTGGGGACAAGTTCATTAATTACGAATAAGTCCTAGCTAAAGTTTTTTTTTTCTTAGTCAAATGCATTAAGTTAAAACGGAAAAAGGGTTGAAAATGCCTTTAGCTTTGTGATTTATCTTATATTTGTTCTCCGTTAACTTATTGCCTCATAAGTTTTTCTCATGAATGAGGGCATATCTGGTTAATGTCGTATATTTTAAGGGCATATTTGCCCCTTTTTACTTATTAATAATCATCTACCTTGGTTAATTAGGAGCTCTACTTAAATTAAGAACATATTTGCAATGAAGGGTATATTTGGTCAATTTGGAATAGTTTAAGAGTTAATTTGAACCTTTTCTTGAATAGTGTATAAATTAACAAGTGTCTTTTATTTATTTTTTTCTTTCTTTTTACACCTCGGAAGTCTCTTTGTACAATTTTTTGAAATGTTTTTATGAAGTAACAGAAAGTATTTGATAACTGTTGTTTAAGAAATTTTATGAGTATTTTCCTAAACATGTTTTTGAAAAGAAATTACTTCTCAAATAAAATAATACACTGATTAGCAAACCAGACAAAACTCACAAACAGTGGGAACTACTCTCAGGGCCGGCCAAAGCCACTAAGGCAATGGCTTTGGGCCCCCAAATTTTTGGGGCCCCTTTTTTTTATTAAATTTTATGCTAATTTATTTAAAAGTTATTGTGATTTATGGTATTTTTATGTAATTTCTAAATATGTAAACTGTTTTTTTGAAAAAACTTAAAAATTGTATGTCTGAATTCACGATAAAAATAAAGAAGTTGGACTCTTGAAATTCAAATTGTGTCACATAAATTGAGACAAAGGAGTGCACAATATTTATAAAAGAAAAAAAGAGAAGAATTTTTTTTAGTTGCGTGATTCTTGTGTAGTAAATGAGTCTCACATTTGTCGCCACAGAAAAACAATTATCGAATCATCGTTCGGACACTTTGCTCCAATGGACTTTATCACCAACGACCTTATTGATTCAATAGATCTTCTGCTGCCGATTTGCTAAGTATACTCACTCTGCTGAAGCGCAACGAGTTTTGAACTGAGATCTTAAAAGGGTAGTGTTACACATAAGGAGCTACATACCAGGGTTACATTTCAACAGTATAGCTTAATAATTGCATTAGAAATCGAGGCTCTCATTTTTTTGCCACCCTGCCACATTAATAATTGGCACCTCAAGTATACAAAAGATACAGCAAAATAGAAAGTAAATAATTGGCACCTCAAGTATATAAAAGATACAGCAAAACATATAATAAGAAGAATAGTTCATGATTGATTTGGACTTCGCACTACTTGTTTTTAATAGAAAACCAAGCACAAGAGTTATGTTTACCAACACTATTCTTTTTGGACATGTCGTTCGAGTTAGACACCACAATCCACAACCATATAGGAAAGTATGTTCTGGTATCTCAAGATGGGGCATATTTTTGTTTCAGGAATACCATAATGGAGCTAAGATACTTCTCCAGAAACCAACAAAGTCGACAACACGAGAAGATTATATAAAATCCTCCTACCTCTAAGCTCTTTCCTTATGTACCCCAATCATGAACATTATCTCAATGATTTTCCTATTTCTACTACCGGTATTCCTCCTCATTGTTCGGAGGAGAAGATCATCGAAGAGGGTCCCACCAGGTTCCCTTGGATTTCCAATCATCGGTCAAACTAACTTTTGTGTATGGTGTTGATGGTAGGTATTACCTTTGATGAAGACACTCACCTTCAACATTATTTGCTCTCTCCTTTTCGGGCTTGAACGTGGAGCGCAAAGAGACCAGATGGTTCATCATTTCCAGCAGATGATAGAAGGAATATGGTCAATCCCTATAAACTTGCCTTTTACGCGCTTCAACCGCAGCCTTGAGGCAAGCAAAGATGTCCAGAAAATGCTGAAACAACTTATTTCTGAGAAACGCCATGAGCTCAACAACAACTTAGCTTCATCCCACCAGGATCTCATCACCTGTTTGCTCAGCATCGGTGGAGAGAACAATCAAGAACTCATATCTGAAAATGAAATCATTCATAATGTCATGCTCATCATGATTGCTGGACATGACACTTCATCCACCTTGATAACTTTCATGGTAAGACTTTTAGCAAAGAATCCAAATATCTATGCAGCCGTCCTTAAAGGTAAGAAACCATCTGAATTTCATTCAGACTCGAGTCGCTCTGCCTTTCGGGTTTCTTCTAAATAAGCCTGTGGGAACGCAGAGCAAGAAGAGATTGCACAGAGCAAGTCACCTGGAGAGTCCCTAATTTGGGAAGACCTTGGCAAGATGAAATACACCTGGAGAGTGGCAATGGAGACAATGAGAATGTTCCCTCCAATTTTCGGAGGCTTCAGGCAGACTGTAAAAGACATCGAGTACGGAGGCTACCTCATTCCGAAAGGATGGCAAGTAAGATCAAAATTCCCATCTTTGATCTTCCATTCTTAACTCTCTTATTTTTCTGATTGGCATAATCTGAAGTTAACCACTGCTTAATGGCTGCACATAGATATTCTGGGTAACAGCTAAAACACACATGGATAGCAGCATTTTCCAAGAACCAGAGAAATTTGATCCAGATCGCTTTGAGACCCCAGCATCTTTGCCTCCTTACAACTTTGTTCCATTCGGAGGGGGAGCCCGTATATGTCCTGGATATGAGTTTGCAAAGGTTGAAACTTTGGTTACAATCCATTACCTAGTGACACATTTCACATGGAAGCTATGCTGCACAGATGATTTCTTCAGCAGGGACCCAATGCCAGCACCAACTCAAGGACTTCCCGTTCAAATAATTCCCAGGAAACCTCTCTAATTCAACAAATTTAATCCTACATGCTTCTTCAAGAGGCAGCAGAGTTTGTAAACCTCAAGACTCCTAAGGGGAATACTCCCTATATTATTATGTATTCATGTTAAAAGATGTACACTTTAAGGTCTGACTATCCAGCCACATTTATTGGAACTTTATATTCGAGAATTGAGGGCTAAGCATTGGATGTGAAAAATTGAAACTTTGAACAAGCATAAGCAAAAATCTCCTTTTTTTTCAATAGGAATATTTTTCTAGATTAGGCTTTACGGTTTAAAGTTTTACAACTTTTTCTGGAAACTTGAAGGCTAAAAATTGGATTGAAAGATGGAAAATTTCATGGTCATGTTTTACATTTGTTACTCCTTTTAAGGTAAGTAACTTTTCAAAATTTGGGGTTAGCGTTAAGATAACTTTACAATGGAAAGTTGAGTGAAGATATCTAAGGCTTTGAAGGCAGAAAGAAACAACTAACATTCACTTAGAATACCAACTCTATTTCATATGTACAAGTTCTTTGGGATTCATTTTCCCAAGCTCGTTCAGTAACAAGGAACTTGTCAAGCTAGCATTCTGGCCTGTGCAAATTTCAAGAAGCACTGAAAGAACAAACTCTGTACAAACTCTTAAATAAGAGCAACATATATGTCCATCAGCAACCTTGTACCTAGGGAATTGTACAACAACCTGAGAACTGATTAGTGGAGAATTATATGTGACATGCTAACCTCTAATAAACAAAGGAAGATGGGAAACTCTTGTCAACAACTTTGAGGTCTGTAATATTTCGGAGGCACAGATGGACATCTCTCATTCATATGGGGGTACGGATCCATACTATTGTATCCAGGTAATTACATCCGGTACTTTCCTCGAACTTGACAGAAAGGAAGCTCCACATTATCATCTGCATTGCACCACTTTGGCAACCGGCTTGAATTGTTTTCGAAAAACTTGAGAGAGTAAGCATCTTTTATCTGCACTCCCAGCAATAAATACGTTACTTTTCAAACTCTAGAAGTTGAATCCAACATGAGACTTCCTTTTGTTTTTCAATGAGATGAACCACCAGGCCCAAGGGTTCAACAGAAAACAAGTAAATGTATAGAAAAAATCTCACTTTTTGCGAAGGTAATGGAGGTAACAATAAAGTTCAAAGCTTTTTCCACAATGTTCATTGGATGCAGCATTTTCATGTTTTTTTTTTTTCTTTCTTTCTTTTTCTTGGGTTTATGGGTTTTTAAGGTTGGGGAAAATGGAGGGTCGAAGATATCTTCTTGCTTTGGCTGAGAGTGGAATGGAAAACAGAACATGTTGGTGAATGAAAAAGAGGGTATATTGGGGATCTTGGAAAAGAGGGTACTATTAGGTTGACTGGTCATACGATGCCATGGAAGTTGTATAGAGTAAAAATGGAATATATGCTAGACCGGTGAGATCGGAGACTGAGGAAGGAAAGAAACAAGCACGAGTATGAAAACTTTCTTTTGAGTTCGGAGGAGTGCTTGATCCGAAGAAAGCGAAAGACATGTTTGGTCCGGTTTCTCCATAGCCGAATTGATCGTGGCCGTTGGCCCGGTTGATCGTGGCAGTTGGTCCGTTTGATCGTGGTCGTTGGTCCTGGTGATCCATTACACAATTGCCACACATCCATACTGTTCTGCCACATTGTACTGCCAATCATATGGGTGTCAGACCGTACGATCCAACCTTATCCTTTTTAGGGTTTTTTTTATTCAAAAGGGTTTTATGTTGTAAGAGGCCCATGAGGCAAAACTATAAATATGGGTCATTACCCTACTTTTAAGGGTTGGCTTCTTGAGTTCTAGAACATTATAATAGCAAAATATATAAGATCTCCCTCTCTCATTCTCTGATTTTGGTCCGGATTCAGTGTTTTGTTCCTTAGCTTTATTCGATTAACAATATTCATATATCATTACATTCATATATTTAGTCCAAACCATTGATTATTATTCACTTCTTCTTAGCATATCCATATATATCTTTTGTCAACTAAATAGGTTAAAGCTCAACCACATATCCTATACCTCACTCATAAATTTAATTAATTACCTAAATTCGGGGTAAACAGAAGTAGCTTCATCATTCTCCACTACTACTACTGTGTATGTGAAGCTCTGTGGAGAATAAAACTTGGGGACAAGTTCATTAATTACGAATAAGTCTTAGCTAAAGTTATTTTTTCTGAGTCAAATGCATTAAGTTAAAACGGAAAAAGGGTTGAAAATGCCTTTAACTTTGTGATTTGTCTTATATTTGTTCTCCGTTAACCTATTGCCTCATAAATTTTTCTTATGAATGAGGGCATATTTGGTTAATGTCACATATTTTAAGGGCATATTTTCTCTTTTCAACTTATTAATCATCTACCTTGGTTAATTAGGAGCTCTAGTTAAATTAAGGACATACATGCACCTTATTTGTGAGCTAAATTATCGATAAAGAGCATATCTACTCAATTTCGAATAGTTTAAGAGCGTATTTAAAACTTTTTTCGAATAGTGTATAAATTAACAAATCTCTTTTATCTTCTTTTTTTTCCTTTCTTTTTACACCTGCGAAGTCTCTTTGTACAACTTTTTGAAATGTTTTTATAAAGTAACAAAGTATTTTATAATTGTTGTTTCAGAAATTTTATGAGTATTTTCTTAAACAAGTTTTTGAAGAGAAATTACTTCTCAAATAAAATAATACACTGATTAGCAAACCAGACAAAACTCACAAACAATGGGAACTACTCTTGAGTCTGAGTCTCAATTACAGCAAACTTCTAGCATCTTCTTAAGTGGTTTGTATTATGACATTGATTGATTTTGTAAAAGTGAAGTTTAAAACCACTATCTCTTTTGGGACTTCCTTGTAATATCTTTTAATTTGAATAGTTTCTGCTCATCCATTTGAATTTCCTAGTCTTAAACTTGTTTTTCCTTTTCTTACAGTTCTTGTTATCTGAATTATCACAGCACTAATAAAGAGTGTTCATTAACACACTAAAAGACTATTAACTGCTACAAAGCAACAAGAATCATAAGAGAACACTGGTACAAAATACAACACAAATTTAACAATCCTAGTACTAGCATGCTCATCTGAAAAGAGGCTTGGATAATCTCAACTAGTAATCCAGACAAAGTCCCAGTGAATTTAAGAACATCCATTTAAATTCTAGTCACAATTGGAGACTCTTTGCTTCAATCTCTCATCTTTGCATCTCCTCTGATCTCCAACCATGGACTCAAACACATCCAATAAATTATCCAATCCCTCACAATCTTCTTCACCAACACCCCTCAAAGCATATACAATACTCTCAATGGTAGACAAATATCCAGCTTTAGGTTGACACCTCACTTCACTATACAAACTTAGCTTCTCTACATCCAACTTCACATGTGGCAACATCTTCAACCAAGGATTCTCATTATACATTCTCTTTGCTTTTGCCCATGTACCATCAAGTACAATCAAATTCTTCACTTCAAAATCTATCTCTTCCATGCCAATTGAATTCTCACTTGGAAATAACAGCACTGATCCTGGAGAAACTGTAATTTCAAACTCCTTCAATTCTTGATCCAATGGCTTTCTCTGTAACTTTTTTACTAAAAACCCTTTTCGAATATCATCAATAGAAGCACTAGAGCCAAACAACTTACTGAAATCTTGATTTTGAAAGGAACAAATTGCACCATACTTCTCTATGGTAAAAGAAACAGCAGCGTTACTATCAAAGTTGGAGTCTTTATATAGAGAAACAGCAGAATTACTATCAAAGTTGGAATCTTTAATGTTTATGCTACTATTTTCATCCAAATTTTGAGAACCTATTTCAAGATTTGAGTTGAGCAAATGTATGAGAAACTTAGCCTCATAATTAACATCAGATACTGAAATTACACTCAAATTTTTCAGACCTATAGAAGCAATTCTTGTTGAATTTAAAGGGTGATTTTTTTCTAAACTGTGTTGAAGAATTGTTACCCTCACCGAGTTTTCAAGACATGGGGTCTTCAATCTAGTGCAGAGACAAAAACGGGTCGGTTTTGAGCATGATGGGCACATGGATCTTTTTGACTGACCCGATTCAGTCACCATTTTTAGGGTTTGAGACAAATCTTGAACTTGAACAGGTAAAGGGTGTTTTCGGGCAAACAAATGGTTAACTCCTGAAGATGAAACGACCCGAGTCCTGAATTGCATTTGCATGGAGAAAGAACTCGGGTATGGTTGAAAAGGAAACGGGTTAGGTTTGACCCGACCCGGAAAGTTGCAGAAAAACAAAGAAACAGATGAAGAAATAAGATGTAGAGCGTGGTGCACACAAGCACTCTGGGGTTATAGCCAATGAATTGACTATATTACCCTCTTGTACTTCATGTTGTAGGTACATTCAAGAACAAATATTGAGGTCATTTTAGACCAACAAGACAAAAAAAAAAAAAAATGGAACCAGTTTTATATTCCATTGAGCCCGCATGACCAAATCTAAAGTTTGAAACTTGGGAAAGTCTTTGTCTTGCTTGATCTACTGAAATCTTGGCTAAATTTGCAAAAAAATATTCAAATCTTGCTGGTTAAAAGATGCATGATTTTTGCTTCACGATCCCTTATGGGTTAATTCTTGTGTGTGGTGGTGTTATTGGATATGCTAGTAAAGGAAGCACAGCTTCACTAGCTGGAGGTGTGGGTACTGGATTTGCTCTGATCTTAGCTGGTTTTTTGAGCCTGCAAGCATTTCACAAACGCAAAAATTCTTACTTTGCTTTGATTCTTGAAACTGGTATTACCCTATTACCCTTTTTTTCATTTCCTTAAATAAAACTGCATTTCATGTTGGTCGAACTTGGGTCTTTTCTATTATATTGTGCTGACATAGTATTGAATAACAGTTCTCCACAGTGTAATGCCTCTCGTTTATGCTTATTGTTCTTCAGATCTGAAGGGTATTAAGACTAGTTCTGATTTAGTATTATTCCTCTTCAAGAATAAGAAATTGACTGCCTCTCCTGAACATAAATGATGCAACCCTGGTGTCCTTTCTTCTTGTGTGTTTTGTCTCTTTGTTTCATAATAATAATAATAATAATGACTCTCTTGTTTGCATCTAAACTTACTATGAACTGTTTGTTCTTATCTGGAAACTGTTATAGGAAGGTCTCATAGTTTAGCATCTAATTGTGATTAGGTTTCCTTAGGCTTCATTGACCTTTCCAGTATCTGCTTGTTTGTTTCAAAGAAATTAAGTTGGAAATTGCTGCAGAATATGAAGTTCCTGTGGTTGACAAGTCTATTTTAGGAAAGTGAATACGGGAACTCAGGCTGGTGTTCTCAGAATACCTGATCTAGATTGCAATTTGTTGACGAGAATTTGAGGAAGAATAATGTAAAAGAGTAAGAATGTTTAGCTATATATAATGCAACAAAGTAGGCTTGCTTTCACCTAGTTTGATAGTGAAATGCAATCCCATTGAGAACTGGTGGGGGAAACAAAGTGTGCAAACAAACTTAGAAAATTGCAGACTTTTGTTGCTTTAAGTGCATGAAAAATAATGGAATGCCTAGATGCCTCAGATAGACATAATTCCTTCCTGTCTGTTGAATAGGGAAAGTGGTTTCTTCAGATCCCTAAGTTCATTGTTTGTGCTTGGTTTCTTTGTTATCATCAATAGAGGATGGGATATGACCATTCCTATTTCTCTAGGAGGAGTAACTGTTATCAAAGAGAACTTTAAAAATATCACGTTATATGATGAAATAAACAAGACCAAAAACAAAGATAAATGATTATGTACGTTTCCTCTCAGCATCTCCTTCAACAATGATTGGAAGTATTGCTCAAAGCCCCAAAGAGTCACGGCAATCCTTTGAATGGATCCCTCTGATATTATTGGACTCTACCAGTTAGTTGTGTCAAGTGCAATTCTTAATGTTCAGAAATACAATTTTCCCAGTGAACATTAACTAAAAAATAACAGTCATTCATCAAGTTTGAAGCTTTTCAGGGAGTACATTTAAGACTATAATAAGCTATGTTGACCTTAAATCTAGCTTTTTCCTAATGATCAGAACTCTGTAGTTTCCTACTTGATGTGGTGCTTATCTGCTGCTGCTTCAAAGTTTGATGTGAAATGCAGACGCAGAGAGAATGCATTGAGTTTTTGTTATGTTTGAGGGCAGCATGATTTCCTTCTGATTCAGAAAGAAAAATCAAAATTTTATCTTTTTGTTTCTGTCAATGAATTGCTTTATTTGTTATAAACGCGTGTTGTATCTCCACTCACTTTATTTGGTTCCAAACAGCTTGTGCAGCCACGTTAACATGGGTTATGGGACAACGTTACATGCAAACCTCAAAAATAATGCCGGCTGGCGTTGTTGCTGGTATCAGGTAACTGCAAATGAAAAGCATGCCATACTGGTTTTATAGTCAACTTGCTTCGCGGTTGCTATATTTTGTCTATCTTTTAAAGTATACTAGGTTTGTGTGGTCTGACAAATTTATTTGGAACTACATTGGCAGCAAACTAAATGTTTATTTTTATAGAAGTTGTTAGATTTTGTTTAAAGCAGATAATAGTGAGAAAATGTTTCCGTGTCTAACCGTAATACACAAATAACAGTTCATTGCTTCAAAAGTTCATCCCATGCATTATGGGACAGGATGATTTTGTGAGTGGATGAAAATTTTGCTTATCTTTACTGCTGTTTTCAGACTCTTGCTATATTATAAGAAGAACAGAACTGACTTCAGTCCTGTTGTTTGTTCCATGTATTAATAGAGAATACACACTAGTTATCTTATACTTTTCTATCTGTGTCAACATGTACTGCTGTTATTATAGCTTTAAGCTATGTTGCGTGGACTCTCCAAAAATATTGTTGCACCCGTGTCGGATCTGACACACGCCCGTCGACATTTTTGAATTGTCTGAGTAACATAGGCTTTAAGGTAACATGCACAAGACCTGCAGTTACACTTGTGTTCCTTTTTATTCTTTTTTGGTGAATAATGCAGAGTGAGTTGTGTAGGGACCCTATCTCTTATTTAATCATTTGTGTAAATATGAAGCAAATTAGGTGAAAGAAGAGTGTGGAAGCTTAATTCCTTCTGTCTAGCCTTTGCAGGACGAGTTGTCTTATGCCCCACAAAACCTAATGATTTGTCATGTATAGAAATTTGTGTAAATATAAAAAAAAATGAAAGCTACACAAGAATTTAATGGGCACTATATAGTTTCTTATTGAGTTAATAGTTGTTATTGATAGTTGATAGAGAAGAATCTTGCTTGCCATTCTTATCTGGAGAATCTGTCAATGCTAAACTGATCATTTAAAGGTCTTTGCTCTGTTTTTTGTTTTGATAATCGTTATATCTACGCCAGCTTGCGCAGCTCGACTATGAAAAAGTCTTTGTATCTGTTATATTCATCTTTTTCTTTCTCTCGTTTCTGCAGTGCACTCTTGACTGGATTTTACCTGTACAAAATTGCCACAGGAGGGAACAATTTTCCACCTAAGACTGAGTAATACCATCTGATTGTTTATTTGGGGTTTCAATTCCATACTGTATGTACTGAGAAGAGGTCAATTCTTATGCATTGATGCATACAGCCGGCTGAAATGTAACATTATTGTATTTAATTTTATAGAATTCGATGGAGCTACTCTTATTTTGATGTTTGTTTATCACTAGTAACCATTTACAAATTTTCATCAAGCATCTGGTGCTGTTACTGGCTTATATTGTTCTCCAATCTATATATAGGTCTCAAACAGTATTACTCGAAATTCTACTGTTACACTTTAGTTAAATACTAGAGTTAAGTTTCAAGTGTGTAACTTTATAACTCACAAGTAAATGAGTCACATTTGTTGCCACAGCAAAACAATTATCGGATCATCAACGACCTTATTGATTCATATTGATTAAATAGATCTTCTTCTGCCGATTTGCTAAGTATACTCACTCTGCTGAAGCTCAACAGGTTTTGAACTGTATATGCATCTCAAGCAGTATGGCTTAAAAGGGTAGTGTTACACATAAGGAGCTACATACCAGGGTTAAATTTCAACAGTATAGCTTAATAGTAGCATCAGAAATCGAGGCTCTCATTTTGTTGCCACCCTGCCACATTAATAATTGGCACCTCAAGTATACAAAAGATACAGCAAAACATATAATAAGAAGAATAGTTCATGTAAAACAAGCAGGTCCTTCCAGCCACACAACTTAGTAAAGATCACCACCACTTTCATCACATAATTGATTTGGACTTTTCACTACTTATTTTCAATAGAAAACCAAGCACAAGAGTTATGTTTACCAACACCATTCTTTTTGGACATGTCATTCGAGTTAGACACCACAATCCACAACCATATAGGAAGGTATGTTCTGGTATCTCAAGATGGGGCATATTTTTGTTTCAGGAATACCATAATGGAGCTAAGATACTTCTCCAGAAACCAACAAAGTCGACAACACAAGTAGATTATATAAAAACCTCCTACCTCTAAGCTCTTTCCTTATGTAACCCAATCATGAACATTATCTTAATGATTTTCCTATTCTACTACCGGTATTCCTCCTCGTTCGGAGGAGAAGATCATCGAAGAGGGTCCCACCAGGTTCCCTTGGATTTCCAATCGTCGGTCAAAGCCTTGGCTTGCTAAGAGCAATGAAAGCCAACACAGCAGAGAAATGGCTCGAGGAAAGAGTCCAAAAATATGGTCCCATCTCAAAACTAAGCCTCTTTGGCAAACCCACTGTATTCACTTATGGGCAGGCTGCTAACAAGTTTGTATTTACCAGTGATGCCTCTGTCCTCACTAACCAGCAGACACAGTCAGTCAAGATGATTCTGGGCGATCGTTGCCTTTTGGAACTCAACGGTGCAGATCATAAACGGGTTAGAGATGCCCTTCTATCATTCTTGAAGCCAGATAGTCTAAAGCGTTATGTCAGAAAGATGGGCGACGAAGTCAGAATCCACCTTGAGACTTACTGGGAAGGCAAGCAAATAATTAAGGTTTGTCATGAACCACCCCACTATACTTGCATGCAATCTTATGCTTTTTTTTTTGGATAACCGTGGTGTCCGGGCCAGCTTACGCGCGCCTCAACTAATTTCATGGGATACATGCCACCTCCCACCAGCAATAGGTACCAGATAACTCTGTCCACCAAGGCTAGGACAAATGGGAAGAGATCACCTAGTGTTTCTGCCTCTGTTGGGATTTGAACCTTAGACCTCATGGTTCTCACCCACTTCATTGACCACTAGGCCACACTCGTGGGTGCTGCATGCAACCTTAGACATTTACAACTAACTTTTGTGTATGGTGTTGATGGTAGGTATTACCTTTGATGAAGACACTCACCTTCAACATTATTTGCTCTCTCCTTTTCGGGCTTGAACGTGGAGCGCGAAGAGACCAGATGGTTCATCATTTCCAGCAGATGATTGAAGGAATATGGTCAATCCCTATAAACTTGCCATTTACGCGCTTCAATCGCAGCCTTGAGGCAAGCAAAGATGTCCAGAAAATGCTGAAACAACTTATTTCCGAGAATAAGTTAGAGGGGGTAAGTGGGATCAGGGAGCGTCTAGGTTGAGAGTAGGGTCCTGGAACATTGGGACTTTGACGGGAAAGTCCATAGAGCTAGTTAAGATTCTTAAGGAGAGGAGGATTAATATAGCTTGCGTCCAAGAGACTAAATGGGTAGGATCTAAAGCTAAGGATGTGGATGGGTATAAGTTATGGTTCTCAGGTAAGTCAATGTATAGGAATGGGGTAGGCATTTTAGTAGATAGTGAGCTAAGGGACCAGGCCGTAGAGGTTAGGAGGGTCAATGACCGGATGATGGCGGTTAAGTTAGTTGTGGAAGGGTTTACCCTGAACATTATTAGTGCTTACGCGCCACAAGCGGGCTTGGACGAGGAGGAGAAGAGGCGCTTTTGGGAGGATTTGGATGAAGTGGTGGGAGGTATACCACCCACCGAGAAGTTATTCATAGGAGGAGATTTCAATGGACACATCGGCTCAACCTCGAGGGGTTATGATGATGAGCATGGAGGTTTCGGCTTCGGAGTCAGGAATGGAGGAGGAGTCTCACTTCTGGATTTTGCTAAAGCCTTTGGATTGGTAGTAGCCAACTCGCGTTTCCCGAAGAGGGAGCAGTACTTGGTAACCTTCCGTAGTTCGACGGCTGCGACGCAGATAGACTTTTTGCTCCTTAGAAAAGAGGATAAAGGTCTTTGTAAAGACTGCAAGGTCATTCCGAGTGAGAACCTTACGACCCAACATAAGCTTTTGGTGATGGACTTGGGGATTACGAGGAAGAAGAGGAAGAGGGTCGCGGATGACCTGCCAAGGATCAGGTGGGGGAGTCTGACTTTGTCGAGTGCCCAGGAGATGGGGGAGAAGTTGATGGCTATGGGAGCTTGGGAGAGTAGGGGGGACGCGAGTAGTATGTGGGATAGGACGGCGAGCTGCATTAGGGAAACAGCTAGAGATGTCCTGGGAGTCTCGAGAGGTCGCCGTGGTAGGCGACGAGGGGACTGGTGGTGGAATGGAGAAGTCCAGGGAAAGGTGGAAGCAAAGAAAGTGGCGTACGCGAGGTTGGTAGACAGCAAAGATGAGGAGGAGAAGCAGACGAATAGGGAAAGGTATAAGATTGCGAGAAAGGAAGCGAAGTTGGCAGTTTCGGCGGCAAAAACGGCAGCTTTCGAATGTCTATATGCAGAACTAGAGGAAAAAGGCGGGGATAAGAAGTTGTTCAGGCTAGCCAAGGTGAGGGAGAGAAAGGCACGGGACCTGGATCGAGTAAAGTGCGTCAAGGACGAGGATGGCAAAGTATTGGTAGAGGAAGCTCTCATTAGACGGAGATGACAGTCATACTTCCATAAACTCTTGAACGAGGAAGGTGATAGAGACATTGTATTGGGAGATTTGGAGTACTCTGAGAGGCGTCGCGACTTTGGGTATTGTAGGAGTATAAGTTCGCAGGATGCGCAGGGGAAGAGCTACCGGTCCTGACGAGATCCCTGGGGAGTTTTGGAAGAGTGCGGGCAGGGCAGGTTTGGAGTGGTTGACTGGATTGTTTAATGTTACTTTTAAGACGGCGAAGATGTCTGAGGAATGGAGGTGGAGTATGATGATCCCTTTGTATAAGAACAAAGGTGATGTTCAAAGTTGCAACAACTATAGAGGGATCAAGCTGCTAAGCCATACTATGAAGGTGTGGGAAAGGGTGGTGGAGATGAGGGTGAGAAAAGGCGTGTCCATTTCAGAGAATCAGTTCGGATTCATGTCGGGGCGCTCGACTACAGAAGCCATCCATCTTGTGAGGAGACTGGTGGAGCAGTATAGGGAGAGGAAGAAGGACCTGCACATGGTTTTCATCGACCTAGAAAAGGCTTACGACAAAGTGCCAAGAGAGGTTTTATGGAGATGCTTGGAGGCCAGAGGTGTACCTGTAGCGTACATTAGGGCGATCAAGGACATGTATGAGGGAGACAAGACCAGGGTAAGGACAGTAGGAGGAGACTCGGAGCACTTCCCAGTGGAGATGGGGTTGCACCAAGGATCAACTCTTAGCCCATTTTTATTTGCTCTAGTGATGGATTGTCTGACGCGGCGAATTCAAGGTGAGGTGTCATGGTGTATGTTATTTGCGGATGACATAGTCTTGATCGACGAGACACGCAGCGGAGTAAACGCTAAGCTGGAGGTTTGGAGACAAACTCTGGAGTCTAAAGGGTTCAAGTTGAGTAGGACTAAGACAAAGTACATGGAGTGCAAGTTCAGTGACATGACACATGAGTCTGGCGTGGAAGTGAGGCTTGGTACCCAGGTCATCCCAAAGAAAAGAAGTTTCAAATATCTCGGGTCTATTATACAAGAAAATGGGGATATTGACGATGATGTCTCACATCGTATTGGCGCAGGGTGGTTGAAATGGAGGCTTGCTTCAGGAGTGCTGTATGATAAGAAGGTGCCACCAAAACTTAAAGGCAGGTTCTACAAAGTGGTTGTGAGACCGACCTTGTTGTACGGGGCAGAGTGTTGGGCAGTCAAGAGCTCTCAAGTCCAAAAGATGAAAGTTGCGGAAATGAGAATGTTGCGATGGATGTGTGGGCACACCAGGCGAGATAGGATTAGGAATGAAGATATTCGGGATAAGGTTGGAGTAGCATCAGTGGAGGACAAGATGAGGGAAGCGAGGCTGAGATGGTTTGGGCATGTGAGGAGAAGAGGCACAGATGCTCCAGTGCGGAGGTTAGCTATGGATGGTTTCAGAAGAGGTCGGGGTAGGCCGAAAAAGTATTGGAGAGAGGTGCTGAGACAGGACATGGCGCAGGTTCAGCTTACCGAGGACATGAGCTTAGATAGGAGGTTTTGAAAGACTCAGATTAGGGTAGAAGGCTAGTAGGTAGTCGTTGTTTCGATCTATAGTCTATTGTCCTTTGTTTCTTGCTACTATACGTGGTTTCTTGTACTTCGATTATCTTATTTATCTGTGGTAGCTGCTGCTCCCTTTTTTTTTTCAGACTGCTCTATTTTGACTTATTCGCTTTCTTTAGTTTCATTTGCATTTTGCTTTGAACTGCTTCTGCTTATCTAACCTTTCTCGTTGTGATTTCTCTTGAGCCAAGGGTCTTTCGGAAACAGCCTCCCTATCTTCCGAGATAGGGGTATGGTCTGCGTACACTTTACCCTCCCCAGACCTCACATTGTGGGATTTCACTGGGTATGTTGTTGTTGTTGTTGTTGTTGCCATGAGCTCAACAACAACTTAGCTTCATCCCAACAGGATCTTATCACCTGTTTGCTCAGCATCGGTGGAGAGAACAACCAAGAACTCATATCTGAAAATGAAATCATTCATAATGTCATGCTGATCATGATTGCTGGACATGACACTTCATCCACCTTGATAACTTTCATGGTAAGACTTTTAGCAAAGAATCCAAATATCTGTGCAGCCGTCCTTAAAGGTAAGAAACCATCTGAATTTCATTCAGACTCGATTCGCTCTGCCTTTCGGGTTTCTTCTAAATAAGCTTGTGGGAATGCAGAGCAAGAAGAGATCGCACAGAGCAAGTCACATGGAGAGTCCCTAATTTGGGAAGACCTTGGCAAGATGAAATACACCTGGAGAGTGGCAATGGAGACAATGAGAATGTTCCCTCCAATTTTCGGAGGCTTCAGGCAGACTGTAAAGGACATCGAGTACGGAGGCTACTTCATTCCGAAAGGATGGCAAGTAAGATAAAAAATTCCCATCTTTGATCTTCCATTCTCAACTCTGTTATTTTTCTGATTGGCATAATCTGAAGTTAGCCACTGCTTAATGGCTGCACATAGATATTCTGGGTAACGGCTAAAACACACATGGATAGCAGCATTTTCCAAGAACCAGAGAAATTTGATCCAGATCGCTTTGAGACCCCAGCATCTTTGCCTCCTTACAACTTTGTTCCATTCGGAGGGGGAGCCCGTATATGTCCTGGATATGAGTTTGCAAAGATTGAAACTTTGGTTACAATCCATTACCTAGTGACACATTTCACATGGAAGCTATGCTGTACAGATGATTTCTTCAGCAGGGACCCAACGCCAGCACCAACTCAAGGACTTCCCGTTCAATAATTCCCAGGAAACCTCTCTAATTCAACAAATTTAATCCTACATGCTTCTTCAAGAGGCAGCAGAGTTTGTAAACCTCAAGACTCCTAAGGGGAATACTCCCTATATTATTATGTATTCATGTTAAAAGATGTACACTTTAAGGTCTGACTATCCAGCCACATTTATTGGAACTTCATATTCGAGAATTGAGGGCTAAGCATTGGATGTGAAAAATTGAAACTTCGAACAAGCATAAGCAAAAATCTCCTTTTTTTTTAATAGGAATATTTTTCTAGATTTAGGCTTTACGGTTTAAAGTTTTACAACTTTTTCTGGAAACTTGAAGGCTAAAAATTGGATTGAAAGATGGAAAATTTCATGGTCATGTTTTACATTTGTTACTCCTTTTAAAGTAAGTAGCTTTCAAAATTTGGGGTTAGCGTTAAGATAACTTTACAATGGAAAGTTGAGTGAAGATATCTAAGGCTTTGAAGGCAGAAAGAAACAACTAACATTCACTTAGAATACCAACTCTATTTCATATGTACAAGTTCTTTGGGATTCATTTTCCCAAGCTCGTTCAGTAACAAGGAACTTGTCAAGCTAGCATTCTGGCCTGTGCAAATTTCAAGAAGCACTGAAAGACCAAACTCTGTACAAACTCTTAAATAAGAGCAACATATATGTCTATCAGCAACCTTGTACCTAGGGAATTGTACAACAACCTGAGAACTGATGAGTGAAGAATTATATGTGACATGCTAACCTCTGATAAACAAAGGAAGATAGGAAACTCTTGTCAACAACTTTGAGGTCTGTAATATTTCGGAGGCATAGATGGACATCTCTCATTCATATGGGGGTACGGATCCATACTATTGTATCCAGGTAATTCCATCCGGTACTTTCCTCGAACTTGACAGAAAGGAAGCTCCACATTATCATCTGCATTGCACCACTTAGGCAACCGGCTTGAATTGTTTTCGAAAAACTTGAGAGAGTAAGCATCTTTTATCTGCACTCCCAGCAATAACTACGTTACTTTTCAAACTCTAGAAGTTGAATCCAACATGAGACTTCCTTTTGTTTTTCAATGAGATGAACCACCAGGCCCCAGGGTTAAACAGAAAACAAGTAATGCAAGAATTGTAGTTCTCTTTTTTTCCAATGATAAAAAATCGATGCAATAGTTTCACAAACATAAGCGATTTTTAGATAGAAGATTGGATAACTTTCTAAGAATTGAAATACTTCTGGTTTAAAATTGGTTCCTAACTTTTTACATTTTTTGGCATCAAGATACTGTAAGTAGGAAAGAGCAGAGTAAAAGAGTTTCTATTTTAGGGAAGTGGACAATGGACACTATGTTTAGACAACCCAAACAATTACGTACAATAGTTTCTTGGGAACTTAACAGAATTGGAGCAAGGATTGGCGAAAATATGTATTTAGCAGGGATGTGAAGAATAATAGGAAGAACGAGAGAAAGATACCTCACTACAGATACAGACATGTGACCCCGCACAACACCCCCCCCCCCCCCCCCACCCCAAAAAAAACCCGCCATCAAACCAAAAAAATAAAGGGAAGCAGTGTCAGATTCATCTAAGTACATAGCATGCAAATGCCCTGGAAACCAACTGAAGAAGTGGAAAATAAAGAATACAAACTCACTGTGAATTCTGTAACTTGAATTGAGCTTGCAAGTTCACCAAATAATCCTGCTTCCTTATACATTTCAAGAATAAAAGCAACACATGATGTTGACTTTCCATCACTATAAACCCAATCATCCTGCTCTGGAATAGTCAACAATTTGGCGAAAGAGGATCCACGCTTTTCAACTTCCACAAGAACATCAGGAAGACTAAGGTTCTGCATGGATCAGCATGTCGTACTATATATCAAGTCCATGATAGAGCTTTACACTAACTTACCAGTATTGCTTGAGATATATGAGAGTCAACAAAGCAGAGTATACTTTCAGTGTAACAATGGTTTTATGTCATCAACCTTTGTGAATAAAGTATTCTGATATTCTTTAAATTTGTTACTCAATCAGCTGCTTTAATAGGGTTTTTCCACTACTTTTATCTCAACAAACAGAGGCATATCATGAATGTGATCATACAAAAACATAACCTGAGTTCCGAGTCGCTTGTTCAAGGCTTCATTCCACATGTTACCAGCATATGCAGGCTGTAGTTGGTTCCAAACAGTCATGACAGAAGCAACCTGCACCCCACATCACTAAAACATCAGCAACAATTACATAAAATAGCAGGTTAATTTTTAATTTGCAGGAATCTTTTTATTAATTTGTTTTAAATACAAATAGGAGAACGACACACGGCTGAATCTCAGTGGATCATGGTAGCAAGGTCACTCTACCACTTTCAATTTGCAAGAATACAGTAGCAGCTATTCAACACACAAAAAAACAAGTGCCACAATGACCCCACCTTATCTATAAACTAGATGATGAAAGCCCAACACAAAAATAAGTACCACACTTTTCTTTTTAGTCTGTCTAAAAAAGAATGATATATTTTTATGTTTAGAAATCATTTAACTTGAAACTTCCCCTTTTACCTTTAATGAAATCATTTAAATCCACACAAATATCTATGACTTGTTTTAGACCACAAGTTTCAAAGATCTTTCCTTTCTTTTTTAAACTTCGTGCCTAGTTAAACTATGTCACATGAATTAGGACAGAGAAAGTACCTTTTAGTAATATAATTATGGAATTTTTATTATAGAAAGTATTATAATTCAATTAATTGAAAATATCAATAAATTATTTTACTTAGTCCACTTTTCCCATATGACTTTCCTGGTTTGGTTCTCCAATTGAAAGATTTGAAATACACCTTCTCCTACCGAGTTTCATGCCATCATCTCTTTCTACTCAACAACACTGAAAAGCGCTTTCATGTGTTAGCATCTGTTGTAGTATTAAATTTTTAAGTATAGACCAACTTCATCATTTTAAGACAATATGTGTATACGTTTCTTGACCGTTTATATTTCATCTTCTTGATATTATTCCTCATTATTTGTGTGAGACGTATGTGTCTAAAATTAGTGCATTTTTATCCTTACCCAAAGATATAAGTTTTAAATCTTTTGATTTTATGACTTCTTTAGCGGTTTTTGTGTTCAATTTAAATCGTTATTTCTTTTTTCCTGAATTTCTCTTCTTTAAATTTTCTCCAAGCGTACCTTTACCATTTTCTGAACTTATTATCATTATTTAAATGTCCCCTTTTTTTTTTTTTTTTTGAGCAATTGTCTCCTACTTTTTTACGTGGACCTCACCTTAATTTTTTTATTACTATTATAGAAGAGTGGGTTGACGACCAAACCCACTCTTCTATAATAGTTAAAATGCCTTGCATTGATACTTGCTTAGTGCCATTATTATGGGTGTCAAATAGGAGGGTTGGGCTGAATTTGGGCGGGTCAAAATGGGTTGAGTTAATACGACCCGCCCAAAAGTTACTTGGGCTGAAATGGGTTGGGCTAAAATGTGGGTTATAACCCAACCCACCCAATTCTTACTAAGTTTTAATTTCTTTATTTGTTATGTCATAATTATTTCTTACTAAATTTAGTCCTAGAAAATAGGGAGATCGACGATGATGCCACACATCGTATTGGTGCAGGGGTGGAAGAAATGGAGGCTCGCCTCCGGAGTCTTGTGTGATAAAAAGCTACCACCAAAACTTAGAGATAAGTTCTACAGAATGGTGGTTAGGCCGACTTTGTTATATGGGGGGAGTGCGGCCAGTCAAGAACTCTCATGTTCAGAAGATGCAAGTTGCGGAAATGAGGATGCTGAGATGAATGTGTGCTCATACTATGTGAGATAAAATTAGGAATGAGGATATCCGGGACAAGGTGGGAATGGCCTCCGTGGTGGACAAGATTAGGGAAGCGAGGCTGAGATGGTTTAGGCATGTGAAGAGGAAATGCGCAAATGTCCCAGTGAGGATGTGTGAGAGGTTGGATATGGTGGGTATGAGGAGAGATAGAGGTTGGTAGGCCGAAAAAGTATTGGGGAGAGGTGATTAGACAAGATATGACGCAGCTTCAGCTTACCGAGGACATGATCTTAGATAGGAGGGTATGGAGGTTGCAGATTAGGGTAGAAGGTTAGTAGGTAGTTGAGTGTTCTCACTTTTCGGCAGGATTAGGCTTGGTGGTCTGTTGTATAATTAGCCTTATTAATGTAGTTTCTTGCTTTTTGATATCTGTTACCATCTGTTGGTTTTTGTGTTTCGGTTATCGCACTATTTCGTTGTTGTTAGTGTTCTTTTTTTGAATGCTTTGTACTGCTTTCCATATTAGTTGCCATATTTTCTTTACTGTCATATTTCCTCTTTCATAACTACTTTGATTTGATGCACTCAAGCCGAGAGTCTTTCGAAATCAGCCTACCTCCACAAGGTAAGGATAAGGTCTGCTTTCCATATTGTTGTTCTTTTATAATTTTTACAGTACCTAATAAAACTATTTTTTTTATTATGGCTATATATAACATATCACATAAAAAGAATGTCTTGTTTAAAATATTTAACAAGGTTTCTCATGGTGATTTGGGCTAGATATCAACCCAATTCTTAGATGGCTGAAATGGGTTGGGCTAAAATGGGTAGAGCTAATAAATGGTACTTGGACGGGTTGGGCGGGTCAAGTTTTTATGGGCTATTTTTTCCACCCCTAGCCATTATCATTTCTTCCCATCCCTCACCCTTCATCCTCCTAAATTTCTGATTTCAGTTGTCTTTCTCATATTAATAGGATATCAAACAGAGTAATTTCAAGCTCATTCATGACACTATTGTGCTTCAAGGTTCTTACACCAAAACAAATACCATTTCAGCACCCACAAGATACTAACCTATCATTTATTCACTGCTTAATGCACACTTCGTGGAGTTCTATGGAACACTCGACTCATAATAGAATGTTATACCAGTCAAATGAAGCTCCGTGAGAAGAAATTGATGATAACATCAAGTTAAAATTCAAATGGATATACCCTTACGGGAATCTAGAAATTTTCGATACATGAAACCTGCAGCTGAATGGTCTGTGTGTTAAATGCATGCATTTACCCAAATTCACTTCATGTGCCAACAATATTATTTCACTAGCTGAGCAACTAAATACGTTAAGCTCTATGTTACGCGCTCTTTGTAATTATTTTATTTATTTCTGAGGAGATAATTCAGCAAAGAACAGCTGACTACAGTCGCAAACCAGAGGAATCAGGAAGTAAAGGACCATATGAAAGAAAGCAGCTTCAAAATAATGTTGTAAACACAAAATTGGCAAGACTGTAATATGAAATAATATGCATTACCAGATGAGCATCCAATGGTGAGGGGTAATTTCCATCAATTGTGTCGATCCAGCTAAATATTAAGTTGTGGTAACCATAAGGTTTGCTTGCCATGCTTTTTGCATATTCCCAAGCAGCAGTTTCATTAAACTTGGCACGGAGGTCAGGGTGCAAAGGGAGCAACGCAATATGTGGATTGGAATCATCTTTTGTCAGCTCAAACTCCCACCAATCTTCCCATGGCAGTATAGCAATAACATCTTCTCCCTGAAAGAAAATATGAAGAATAACATTGGTGCAAATATGGTATAGAGATTACGTTACTAAATATATGGTCATTCATGCTTAAAGTTTTTCTTATATCTTTAACGCTTTGGGATATTATGTTGTGTCTATAGCATGCTCACAAGCCGTTACCTAGTTAATTGTGCTTAAAGTTTGTGCAAATGTTGAATAGGGATCATAACTTTTAATATGATAATCATATAACGTGATATTTGAAGTCAACATTGTACTCCCTCCGTCCCAATTTATGTGGCACCATTTGACTAGGCATGAACTTTAAGAAAGAAAGGAAGATTTTTTAAATTTGTGGTCCAAAATAATCCTTAGATATTTGTGTGGCTGTAAATCATCTCATAAAGTTAAATTGTTTCTAAATATAGAAAGATGAATTCTTTTTGGGACAGACTAAAAAGGAAATGGCGCCACATAAATTGGGACAGAGGGAGTAATAGTCATACTAATATCTTTTTTGTTGAAGTAAGTTGTTGCATTAAAAAGGCATCAAGAAGATGCGTGAATGATTACAAATCATATGGTTATAACTCCAAATACTGCAAAAAAAAAACTAGTATGAGCTGGGAGTTAAGAACCAGAAGCAAAAACTCAAGGTTGTTAAGCCACTGAGAGTGAGTTGATAAAATCTAAAAGGGGAATGACATCATTTACAGGGGAAAGATTGCTCCAACTAAAAAGATTCATCAAACACTTGGGCCTAAGAGAGCAGTTAGGAGCTGAGATCCCATCAAAACATCTTTTGTTCCTTTCTGTCCATATACACCAAAAAATACATGCTGGAATCATCTGCCAGATCTTCTTGATGGACTTGTCCACTTTCCACAAAAACTCCAACTTTCAACTGCTTGTTTTAGACTGAAGGGGGTTGTCCAACTAATTCCAAAAATAGGCAAAAACATAGACCAAAGATCAGCTGCCACAGGGCAATGCAGTAACAAATGGTTTACAGTCTCTAGGCTGTTGTGACACATAAAACACCTGCTCACCACTGTAATGTCTCTCTTCATGAGATTGTCCTGGGTTAAAATAGCATTGTAAAGAGTTGTCCAGGTGAAACATTTAACTTTAGGGGGGAGCTTTGTCTTCCAAATCAGCTTCCAGGGCCATGAAGTTGTCACTCCCTCTGCTGCATTCAACTGGTTGTAGCTTGCTTTTACTGTGAAGATGCCTTTCTCTGAATTCCCCCACCTTAAGCTGTCTGGAAGTTGAGGATTCATTGAGTAGTTTGCCAGTAACCTATAAAGATCAGTTAGTTCCTCCAACTCCCAGTCTTGCAAGTTTCTTCTAAGGTGAATATCCCAAATGTTGCCATCTCTATTGTCAACAACAGATGAGTCAGGTTCTATAGCTAAAAGCAATATCCTGTGGTGAGAGTTTCTTGAGGGGTTGATTGGCCACCCACTTGTCTTTCCAGAACTTGACTTTAGAACCATTTCCAACCTTAAAAGATACTTCCCTGAAGAAGTCATACTGAAGATTGTTGATATGCTTCCAAGGGCCAACACCATGAGGGGCGGTATTCTTTTTGGTGCGCCAATCATCTAGCCTGCCATATTTTGCATTCACCACTTCCTTCCATAAGAGTGTGCCTCTTTGGCCATATCTCCACCACCATTTCAAAAGAAGGCTTTTGTTGTGCTTGCTGAGATCTCTGACTCCCAGACCTCCTTGTTCCTTTGGCATTATGACCTTATCCCATTTGACAAGATGGAATTTATGATCTTCACTGTTTCCTTCCGATAGAAATGCCCTTCTTAGGCCATCCAGCTGCTCCTTTACCTCACAAGGCATTGGAATGAGGGACATCATGTAAGTAGGTATGTTGTCCAATACACTATTGATTAAAGTCAGCCTTCCTCCCATAGATAGATATTGCATATTCCAATTTACCAGCCTTTTCTCCACCTTCTCCACCACTCCATTCCAAACCTCAGTTGCTTTGTAATTTGCACCCAAAGGAAGGCCCAGATAAATCGACGAGAAGGAGCCTATGTCACACCCCAGGATCCCTGCCAAGATATTCAAGTTTGGAACTTCATTGACAGGATAGATCTTGCTCTTCATCACGTTAATGTGAAGTCCAGACATAGCTTCAAATAGCATGAGAGTAAGATTAAGATATAGAACTTGAAGTGTCTCTACCCCACAAAAGATCAGGGTATCATCAGCATATAAAAGGTGGGAAATTGAGATAGAATTGTTTGGCCTGCTTTCCACCTTGAAGCCCCCAATCCAGTGATTTTCTTTGACTTTGTCCAGCATCTTGCTCAGACCCTCCATGGCTAGAATGAATAAGAAAGGAGAAAGAGGATCCCCTTGTCTTATTCCTTTTTTAGGAGAGAAAAAACCCCACTGGCCCCCTGTTCACCATAATGGAGTATTTTACAGTTGAAAGACTGTATTTGATCCATTTAATCCATCTATCTCCAAAACCCATTTGCTTCAGCATGTCTAACAGATAGGACCAGCCCACTTTGTCAAAGGCTTTCTCCACATCTAGTTTGCATAAAATCCCAGGTGTTCCTGCTTTCAATCTGCCATCTAGCATTTCATTTGCAATCGAAGAGGCATCAGTGATTTGTCTGTTCTTAAGGAAGGCATTTTGCTCCCCTGATACCAGCTTCCAGATCACTGCTTTGAAACACTCCCTATGAACACTCCCTATGAGACTTATAAGGTCTGAAGTCCCTAAGGTGTAAGGCTCCCTTTTTTTTTTCGGATAAGAGCTATAAATGAAGCATTGTTGGATTTGACCATGTGGCAATGCAGATGAAAATGGTTGAGAGCTCCCATAATACCGTCCTTGATGAAATCCCAAAAACTCTGATAAAAGGCCATTGTGTACCCATCGGGCCCTGGGCTCTTGTCTGGAGCACAAGAGTTGATGGCTGCTCTTACCTCTTCTTCTTCAAAGCTTCTTTCTAGCCAAATCTTTTCTACCTGAGTGATATTGCTGAGATTTTCAAAGCTGGCTTTGGGTCTCCACTGCTCATCCTCCTTATACAAAGCTTGGTAAAATCTTAAAATTTCAGCTTTGATTTCTCCCTTGTCTTCACAGATCTCCCCATTAATCATAAGCTTGTCAATTTGATTGTTCCTCCTGTGAGAATTGGCTACTCTTTGGAAGAATTTGGTATTCCTATCTCCTTCTTTAAGCCACAAACATCTAGACTTATGCCTCCAGGATACCTCTTCAATCTTTGCTATTTCTTCCAGTTTTAGCTTTAGGTGAGCTGATCTCTCCTTCTCCCCATGTGACATAAGTCTACCTTCAGTAGCTTGTTCAGTGATAGTTAATTCCTCCAGCATACATTCCCTTTGAGTTTCTAGTTTTCCAAAGGTCTCTCTATTCCAGTTAGTGATATCTTTCTTTAAAATTCTAAGCTTCTGAGATAGGACAAAGTCTGGACTACCTACGATGTTGTAGTTTTGCCAGCAGCCTTTGATCATTTCAGAGAAACCTTCTGTTTGTAGCCACATATTTTCAAACTTGAAGTAAGAGCAATTAGTATCCCAATCACCACTTTCCAGAAGCAGAGGTCTGTGATCTGAGACAACTCTTGGCATAGCTAGTTGTTTTATAGCGTTGAAAGTATCATTCCACTCCGGAGAGATTAGAAACCTATCTATTCTAGATGCTTGCAAAGAATTCTCACCCCTGAACCATGTGAAATTAGCTCCTTGTAAAGGCAGATCAATAATGTCCAGATCAAGAATGAATTCATTAAAGTTGATCATTGCACTGGATCTTCCATGGCAGTTGTATTTTTCACTTTCATATCTGCACACATTAAAATCTCCTCCAATTACCCATTATTCATTCCATAAGCCCCTTACTGCTGCCAATTCATGCCATAGTAGTTCTCTTTCTGGATTGCTGTGAGGCCCATAAACACCTGTAAAGCCCCATCTGAAATCCTCCTGTGTACTCTCCATCAGACAAGAAATGGTGTAGCTGCCCTTATGAATATCTCTGACTGTCCACTGTCTCTTATCCCAAAGGATTAAGATGCCCCCATTTCTTCCATCTGATTTTAAATCAGCCCATTCAATCCATCTGTTAACCCGTAATTGATTAATCCAGCTTGATGACCATTCCTCAACTTTAGTTTCCTGCAAGCAAACTATGTCTGCCCTCCCTTTGTTAATAAGTGACTTGATTGTTGTTCTTTTCTCTGCCTCATTGAGACCCTGCACATTCCAACTCAGAATTTTTATTTTCATGTAGAGGAAGCTTTGTAGTACCTGCCCCTATCACCTGTTATCTTCCCATCAGAGTTCATCTCCCATTTAAGCCTTCCCAATTCCAATGTTTGCTTCTTCTTCCCCTTTCTCAGTGCTGAGGGTGGTGATTGTTGTTGCTTTTCAATCTGTTCTTGTCTTTTTTGTTCCATCCTTAAGACCATTCCAAGAATTTCGTGCTCAAACCCTGCCGCATGAATCCCAAAAGCCTTGCACGCTTTAAACATGACAGTCTTGGCCCACCTCGACGTATCGATTACATTCGGAGTGCTTATGTGCGTCGATCCAATATGGTTCTCATCGTGCCATGGAAGAGAGAGAGCATCGCAAGAGGAGAGATCAAGTTCCGAGCAACTTACTGATTCGAACTCATTCAAAGTAAGGGCTCTTGGAATTAAAGGTCTTGGTGTCTCTGCTTCATCATCTGCTTCTGATTCTGAATCGCATGCAAAAGCCACAGGCAACTGCTCCCTTGTTCTGGTTTCTGCAGCTTCTATTTCGATTGAAAAAGGGTCAAAATAATTAATGTGCGAATATGGGCTACTTCTATTCTGATAAGGATCAAAACCAGGCCCAGCAGCCTTCCAGATCTTTTTATAATTATTTCTCTTCTTTTGCTTCTTATTCTTTGGGCCTTGGAAATAATGAGTGTAATTGTGGCCCAGAATGTTGCTGGCCCCATTAGCCCATACTTTTTCCTTCTCCTTATACTGTGGCACGTGACCTCTATTTTTCTCTATCAAACCCAGGGATTTTGAATTAAAGTTGCTCGGATAACTGAGCTTCTTCTTATTGTCCAAAGGATAAACATGTGATACCTTTCTAGGGTTTGGAGTAGCAGCCTCCATCTTCTCCACCTCTCTCCGTCTGTCAGGGATGATTCGAGTAATCTGGTCTTCCACAATCACCACCAGATATCTCAAACCACCAACATACAAGTCTATTTCCTTTGGGATTTCTTCCATAGTGATTTTAACACAGATGCGCGCCCAGAAAAGATGAGATCTTGCCTTCGTGTCTGCATCTGCACCTATGAAACCTCCGCACTTCTCTCCGATACATCGGAAAGATTCCATGTTCCAACCATTTAGCGGTACCCCAAAAGCCTTGACCCATTTGTGCCCAATCTCTGATTTTGCTGAATAATACTCAGATTCTATTGACCACCACTCAAGATTTAGATGACGACAGTTCCAGAACCAATCTCCAGCTTTGATCCTGGCTGCTTCTTGTCTTGAAGGCAGTTCAAATAAAAATTTGTTGTGTGATATCGGTGTGACTCTCAGACCTGCTGTCACCTGCCATCTCTTAAGAAACCAAGGCTGGATGATTTCTGCTTTTGGGCTGTAGTGGAATGGGTCATTGAAACTTCCGATCAAGCATTTGGAGAGGAAATTGGAGCTTTCATCCTGGTCTTCAAGGTTGCCTGCCCTTCTCTGAGTTGGCCATTGAGAGATTTCTGCTGCTTTTAGGAAGGATCTCTTTTTAATATCAGTGATTACTTTGTATTTGTGATTTGTTGCTTCACACAAATATTGAAGGATCTTCCCTGCTATGTCTCCCCATCCCCCATTGTACACAATTTCTGGAATAATAATCGCCTTTCTCCTCTCCCCTGCTATTGTTTCGACTCTTACGAATCTTCCATGAGTGTTGTAATTCTGATATACCCTATAAATGTATGCTTGTATTTTCCTTCGCCATCTTCTATAGAGATTCCCTTGTCCGTATGAAGCTTGGTATAACTGTGAGCAAACCCATCTAAGATTCTCCTCGTCTAGTTTGATCTGGCTGGTAAACCTTCTGCCTCGCTCCACCCAAACAAACCATCTGTCTTGGTCCCCACAATCTTCGTAGATCTCAAAGGATTTGTCCCCTAAAAAGAAATGTATCTTCCCTCCCATGAGGGGAGAGAAGGCTCACCGGAAAAAAAGATTTTAGAGAGAGAAAACAAGGGGCACATTTCCCAAGTTAGAGCACATTTTTTATTCGAATCCACAAAAGTTCATACTAATATCTAAAGTTGTACACTCCAGAAAAGCGTCACTTGCCAGAACACAATCACAAACTTTAGATGTTTTTTCCCTTTATTTTGCTGATTTGAATATCACTCTAATAATTTAATCAATTGTTCCAACATGTAGCACTTTTATCTCCTTTTTTTTTTCATTTGGAGAAGTTCTTTTTATTCCTTAAACGTTTGATTTGCTATCAGTGCTCCTTATTACTTTGTTGAAAATCCAGAATTCCCTAAACACAAGTTTGAAGTTTTTAATAAATATGAACGAGAAAGTATGAAAAGAGATAGTGGATAGTCGTAACATAGTATAGCTAAATACACTACAAAATAATGTACAATTAAATAATCTTTATAAGCGACAAAAGATATAAGGATTTCCAGAATAAAGATAATTCCGGCTAAAGTAATTGCATTTCCTCAAAATAAGGATAGAAATGTTTTACTAACATGGAAAGAGAAAGGAAGAAAAAAGATAGAGGTGGAGGCGAAAACAATAGGTGATTTCTTCCCATCAGTCCAAGCCTTGGTGGATAGAGTTACCTAGCACCTGTATTTGTGGGAGGTAACAGGTACCGCGTGGAATTAGTTGAGGTGCGTGAAAGCTGGCCCGGACACCACGATTATTTAAAAAAAGAAAAGAAAATATATAGTGGAAAAGTACCAATCTTCTATATAGAATTAAATACAGGAGAAAGTAATATAGAACTACATAATTCCCGTAAACAACAACTGAATGTCTAAGGATTTTCAAATATAAAATTCTAGCAAGAATAAGTCCTAGAACAGTTATATTTACTTTGAATCTTGAATTTGAATTCTCAAAGCTGTGATTTCTATATCTGGATAATGATTTTTTTGTAGAATTAGCACGTTAAAGGATGGTAGGAGATAATCAAATGAGAAGTTAATACAATGCTATTAGCCTAGCACAATAAGAAAGACAAGCAAATGTTGCAGAAATCAGAGTATGAAATAATTTTTTCTATCACCATTCTCCTTCTAATCTTCCAGTTCTCCAAAGAATAGCAGAATTTGAAAACAAGATAGTTTAGAACACTACCTTATCATTCTCATTTCCAGATTCGCCAACCCATAGTTTTCCTTCGGAGTCTCTCAAGCAAACAGCAGAATGGCCAGCATAAGCTCCAGATACCCATTTCTCTAAAGTTTCGAAACCACCCCAGCGACCTCTAATTTTCGAAATGGCAAGAAAATCTCCAGAATGTATTTCATCAGTAGTAAAGTTGGTGACCCATGGCTGCGGACGTTTTTCAAATGAAGCGCCCATATGTTTCTTTAGAAAACCGATATTTGAGTTCTCACCCCATCCAGTGTTCGTGAACAAAGGGAGAACATCCCATAGTGCTGAAAAAGTTCCTAACATTCCTGCTTGCATTAGGAAAATTGAGATACCTTTATGTTTGACCTGTTTCAATTTTATTCCGTTAGTCTCATGAATTATGCTCAATGTAAGGGTAAGGTCTGCGTACACTCTACCCTCCCCAGACCCCACTTGTGGGATTTCACTGGGTATGTTGTTGTTGTTGTTAGTCTCATGAATTATGCTCAAATTAGTGCCCTTTTAGCTTCATTTAAAGTCTCATGAATTATGCTCAAATTAGTGCCCTTTTAGCTTCATTTAAGAAATGATTGGGACTCACATATTCTAATTCAGCTTGAGACTCCCACTCTTTGATTTCGAGAGTATGTGCACGAGACAATATGTAGTAGTCCCATGTTACACGATATGGGGTTGCAAAGACGTAAAGGTCCATACATGTCCAACTGTGTGCATTGCTCACCTGCAAAATATTTTAATTGGAATACAAACATTGACATATTGAGAAGATAGATAAAGCATTGACACTAAAAATAGGAACTCGTTCCATCCAAGCATTGAAAAAGAAAAGGCACAAAGATAATTATAAAGCGGGTAAAAAATACAATTTATAACCTTCATCAATAATCTATACCATATACTATGCGAAGAACAAAAATTAATAATGCATACAGATTTTGCCTTCCACAATATTTCCATTCTCAACAAACACCACAACGTTGGTATTTCCAACATAGCTGAGCTACAATTTCAACTAAATTTTACCAAAATATAGTCAATGCAAAGACTGGGTTTCTGCGACAAGATACCTCTCGTCCGCGGCGTGCGAAAAAGTCTTAATGAATAACATTAGTCACACAAAAGTCAACTTTAGAGTTTCCCGTGAAGACGAGTAGAGCAAAGAATCAAGATTAAGTTTTTTTATGTCCACCCATCTTTTTCCAATCTATCTGGCAACCAAATCAACAGATATCTAATAGCAAAAGATATTCAGGACCAGCTGGGAATCACCTACATCAATATTCCACTTAAATTTACTCAAAAAGAAAAAAAAATCTAATGAATCAATCAACTATGCCTCAATCCCAGCTAATTGGGTTCAGCTATATGAATCCTCTACATCCATTCTGCTCCATTTGGGCCCATTTAATTCCAATACAAGTACAAAATTTGTATTTCAAGGCAAATTATGGATTCTCCTCTCTAAAGCAAGAGGATCCAATATTTATACAAGTCTCTAACCAGACTAATAAGTCTACTGGTTAAACACCATAAGTAAGTGTAACACTAACAACTAATCCTTGTCGAAAAATACTAAACACAAGGGAAAATGTCATCTTTCAGACCCAATTTACGAAAAGGAACAAAATTGAAATGTGCTAAACTATATTCCCAGACAGCTGATCTACAGTACTATTTATGCATTCACGTGAACCCAATAGCATTTTCCCAAGCCCTATATAATTAATAAGAGATCCACTAAATATCTCATATATTCTTGGTTTATTAACTTGAGGTCGCTAGTATGTATTAAGAATCCACTATATATCTACAAACATTTGACTGTGAACTCATATATTGTTATATATTAACTTGAGGTTAGTAGGGAATTCATAAAATTCAAATCTTGGAACCACCTTTGTTCTCAAACTCCCCAAGAAAGAACCATACTGCCTTGTAGCTACCCAAAAAGTTATAAACAAGGCCTAACTTCTATATAAGAAAAACAACAAAAGATACAGCAAAACAAAATGAAATTCTGAAAACAATGAAGAAAGTACCAAAACAGATTTGGGGTATACCTTAATATGAAGGGTGCCACCACCAAATTGAGTATTAGACTTGTTATGAAGCTCTAACCAAGCAATATTCTTGTAAAAGCATGCACCTTTCCACTCCAAAGTATTATTCCCTTCAATTGGAGCAACCCCAACAAAAGTGGGCATTAAGTCCACTGCACTGTGAAGAGAGTTTAGTATAGGCCATGAAATTTGTCTTGGTAATAATGGAAGAATATCTTTTGGATTAAATGGTATTTTAAACCCATGTATATGACATGGTAAGAGCTGAAAAAGGAACAAGAAAGTAATAAAGCTGTGATTTTTCAAGATTGTAGCCATGGATGTCTTCTATGGAAGCTTTGTTTGTTCAATAGATGTTTTTTCTTTTTTGACAAAAAATTTGATCCACATGCCTCTAAGTTCTAACTTTATTTCATTCGTTTACTTATACGTGAAGATCTTTCCAATTTCATTTATTTCGAGTTTCTGACCAAGAAAAATGACAAAAATGGTTCCCATTATGTTTGAAGATAGGTTTAAAATATTTTTTTAAGTATGAATTAAATTTGGTCTTTTAAGTTTGTTGAAAGTTCACACTTTAGCTTTCATTATATTCACGACGGAAATAGATAAAGTCAAAGATTTAATCATAAACATCACGAAAGTCTATCAAATTCTAAAATATCTAACAAAAAGATTACACTGTACATTAAAGATATAGAAAAAATAGAAATTACATTTCAAAAAATTACATCGGCTTTTAAAAATAAATCAAAAATAGTAGAAATTACAAAATTTATATCTCTAAATGTGAGCTCCCGGTAATTTTGTTTTTTCATAATATCCGTGTATTTAACAAACAAAGTTTGAGAAATATTTGATGGAGATTAAAAGTGTAACTTTCGCAAATTTTAAGAACCAAAATTGCTTAATGCATACTTAAAAGACTATTTTGAACCTACCATCAAACACGAGGGACCAATTTTTGTTATTTTCTCAGTTTTGACCCATTTCATTTAATTAATTTCATTGATCTTAATCGACCGGATATACAGTACTTATATTATTTTAGAGGCAATTTGCACGATAGTCCTTCATATTTGCTGGTCTTTAATTTTTGCCCTCAATTCACTAGTGTTTAATTTTTGGCCTTCGCTTAAAAAGGTAGCCAAAAATATCCCGAGGTTCTGGGTTTGAAACCCAGCAGAATCGAAAATAATAATAATTTTGCTATGAACTTATGCCTATTCGGGCGAAGTTACATAGAACCTGTGCTGGAGACAGACTTTGCCTGAAGGCATAACTAAAAGTCTACCGGAGATGACAGACTTTGTCTTATAAGACAGACTTTTAGTTTTGCTTTAAGGCAAAGTTTACTGCATAAGACAGACTTTTGCAAAAGTCTTGCCTTGAGATTTTGTTTTTTAACTGAGCGGGGGTTCAAACCCAGAACCTTGGGGTATTTTCGCCCACCTTTTTAAGGGAAGGACAAAATTAAAGACCAACAATTTGAGGGCAAAAGCTAAAGATCACCCCAAAAGAAGGACAATCCGCGCAAAAAAAAAACTTATTTTAATCAATTATGTCGCGGTCGCTTCAAATCTTTTTTTTTTCCGCGGATTGGCCTTCATTTGGGATGGTCTTTAATTTTTTTTCCCTCCAAATTGGTGGTCTTTAAGTTTTGCCCCTCAAATTGGTGGTCTTTAACTTTGCCCTCTGCCTTTGCAAATTGTCTTAAGGCCTTAAGCCAGAATTTGCAAAACTGACCGTGCAATTTCTGCCTTAAGGCCCAAAGGCAGAATTTATAAAGGCAGATGGTAAAAATTAAGGGAGAATGACCTATATATACATAAGAATAGGGTATATTTATAAAATATGACGGTACTTTTCAGTTTACAAAACTTACCAATAGATTTCTTACAAAATATATACAAAACATTTCGCTCAAATTTTGTGTATGAAAACTGTATGAAATGTGTATACCAATTACCAATATTAATTTTGGTGTAAAGCCGAGATTGTTCAATTTCAACAAACAGATCTTGGAGATTGTCTTGTTGGTGCTCTAACACTGCCTTGTCAATATGAGAATGTTCTAATTTGTAATGAGAGAATACAATGCAAAACGGGTTGAAGGATTTTATAATTAGACTTACACCAACTCCAAGTTCTGTGCAGCCATCAGAACTATTGCACATCCTCCTATCCGCTCTGTATGAAATTCCGGCGGCGCTTTGCCGGAAAGCATGGAGGAAACATAGCAATGACGAGAGATTTTTCCCAGATGTGGACATATTGTGATAGAGAAAGGGAAGGGAATGATGAACTTTTAATTTTTTCAAATCCGTCATGTTTTGTAATTTTATTAGTATATTTTGTAAATAAGGAAAAGTATCCTTATATTTTGTAATATACAATCTTAAGTAGTATTATTAGGTTATTTTCCCAAAAATTAATGACCATCAATTTGAGAGACAAAAATTAAAGACCACCCCAGCGAAGAACAATCCTCCAAATTGCCCTTATTTACAGTATATAATTTTAATCCAGAAAGAAATGGGAGCTTTCTCAGTTTTAATTTCCTTGTTTAAAATTTTGTCAATTTACGTTTTCGTCTACACTACGTAATAGTGATAGGAAAGAAAATTCCGCGAATATGCTTGTAGCAAATACTTCGTCATGATCACGTAATTTTGCTTGGACACAAGTTCTTGGAAAAAAATCCATTCATACCCAATTTAATGGAAGATATCAATAAAGGTAAAATGATGGATTTGAAGTTTTAAATACAAAAATATCTTTCTTTTATTAATAAATAAAAAAGAAAAATTATCATTTAAAATGGAATAAATCAACCAGAGAGGGTTTCAAAAACAAAACAGGCGCATTATAGTTGGAGTTGACTTGCACTTGTTGGCAAGAAAGGCTTCTGTCATTGCTGTGAACAGTGAAAGAAGTGAATATTTCCAAACTGCTTGGATTAGCTATTTTTTGTCTTTAGCTCAGCGCCCGGTACTCACATTGGGATCTGATAATCCGAAAATTTTCATTTTGAAAGTAAAGCGCTCTCAAACGAAGATAATTTCATTCTCAAGATTGTGACTCAAAAATATTAATTGAAGATTAACAGGTACTTATCATCCCATCTCGACAATTGATGGTACCACAAGTAGAGTTGATGGATTTATTATTGGCCTACTTTGAAAGGGGAAAATGGTGTGTTTTCCCTTTTTGGTTTTCCTTTCCTATATTTTGTTAACTACATTCCCCTTCTGTTTTCAAGGACAAAATTTATAGTACCATTTTTATGGGGACAACTCCAATATTAAATTCTTGATATGAGGATAGCTCCAACATTGAATTCTTGATATGGGGGAAAGCTCCAATACTGAATTCTTGAAATTAACTTCTCGCTGTTATCAGTTGATACTTCAATACTACACTCTCTCTCCCTCTCTCTTTCATCTAATAGTACCATTCTTTTGACCAGGTGAAAAAGAGGAACAAAATCTCCTCTCTCTTTTACCTCACCCCAAATTAGACCTCTGTCAGCTTAATTCTACGAGTGCAACTAAAATTTCTATTGTACACAACATGCAAGGTCTAAAATGTTATTCTCTTGGTTCGAGTTGAACAATTCATCAAAATAACCTCTCTATCTCTCCTTGATCTCGTTATCTTCTGTCATCACGTGTTGCTCTTGTATGCGTGTTTTTGCCCTTTTAACACCATTTCGAATGTCCATTGCTCAATAAAGTTGAGGCAACTTTACAATGAAAAGTTAAGTGTAGATCTCTGAAGTAGAAGGTATAACGATACAACTAATATTCACTCAAATACCAACTCTTTTCTGTATGTGCAAGTCTATTTGGGATTCATTTTCCCAGCCCCATTCAGTATAAAACTAAATAAAAACAAGGAAATTGTCAGGAAGCATTCTAGAATATGCAACATTGAAGAAGCAATGGAAGACCAAACTTTGTACAAACTCTTGAATAAGAGCAACATCTATGGATAATAGCAACCTTGTATATCCTAGGCAATGTGCAGCTCCTCGAGAACTGATGAGTAAAAAAATTATACTCCTACCCAACATGCTTGTTGATGTGTATGACCATCTCGTCTAAAAGTTGAAGCTGTTAGAGGAAGCTGACTTGTATTTACTTAATTATGTCTTCAACAATGCTGACCTCTAATAATTACAAGGGAGATGGGGTAAACCTTGTCAACAACCTTGAGGTCTGTAATATTTCGGAGGCATAGATGGACATCTTTCATTCATATGGGGGTAAGGATCCATATTATTGTATCCAGGTAATTCCATCCGGTACTTCCCTCTAATTTGACAGAATGGAAGCTTCACATTGTCATCGGCATTGCACCACTTTGGCAACCGGCTTGAATTGTTTTCAAAAAACTTGAGAGTATAAGCATCTTTTATCTGCACTTCCAAATATAGAAGACTTGTTAATACACATTAATTCCTGAAACTCTATAACTGGAGTCCAACATAGATTTCAATGTGGTTTTCATTAAGATTGAATCAAAAGGGTCCAACAAAATATAAGTATTAATGAAAGAATTGTGGTTTCTATGAGCAAATATTGATGGAACAGTTTTATATAAACATAGGCAGTTCCAAAACAGAAGATAAAAAGTAACTTCCCTAGAATTGAAATATTGCTAGTTTATTCAAGTTGAGATATTCCTAACTTTACCGTGCTGGCAATAAGATACTGAAAATGTATTCAAGATTATAGGGAAAAAGTTATAATATTTTAAGGATTTGACAACAGACACATTTTTGAGACACTTTAATTGGAACTTGTGAAATAACTAGAATTAGCATATGAATTGATGAAGATGAGAAGATAATAGGAATGAACAAGTGTAATATACTTCACTAGAGAGACAGATTTGTCAAACAGAAAAAATGAAAAGGCATTTTCAGATTCATCAAGTACAGTTCTCAGGCAAATGACCAAGCAACCAACCAAAAGCAGGAAAATGAAAAATACTTCACAATCTATATGAAGGACTCACCGTGAATTCTGTAACCTGAATTGAGCTTGCAAGTTCACCAAATAGTCCTGCTTCCTTATACATTTCAAGAATAAAAGCAACACATGATGCTGACTTTCCATCAGTATATACCCAGTCATCCTGCTCGGGAATAGCCAACAATTTGGCAAAAGAGGATCCACGCTTTTCAACTTCAACAAGTATATCAGGAAGACTAAGGTTCTGCGTGTAACAAAACGGACCAGCATTCAATATTGAATTTTATCAAGTCTATGATTGAAGTTTAACATTCAAATTTCTTTCACTTGAGAATCTTAGAGTTCATAAAGAACGTTATATTTCAGGCCAAATAATAGTTAATAACATCAACCTTTGTAATTACAGAATTTTTAATTTTATACCCAGCAGCTGCTTCAAGAGTATTTTGTCCACTAATCGTCTCAAAGAAAAGAGGCATTTCATGAAAGTGATTTAAAAAATAATATAACCTGAGTTCCAAGTCGTTTGTTTAAGGCTTCATTCCACAAGTTAGAACCATATTCAGGCGCTATTTGATTCCAAACAGTCATGACAGATGCCACCTGCACCATCCAGCGATAAATGTTAACAATAACCCAAAAAAAAAAAGGGTAATTTCATAAATGCAGCAAGAAATAATAGAAGCCATCCACAACACAAAACCCAAGTGCCACAATTATCCATCTTTATCCATAAATGTCTATCACTTCTAATTCTTGTAAGCGTCATTCTTCCTTTTTCGATCAGTCACCCTTCATCATTCCCAAGTTTCTATTTTCAATTGTATTTCATATATAAACGTGACATCTCATAGAAGAATTTCAAGCTCATTCATAATCAAACGGTACTTCAAGTTTCTTACACCAAAACAAATTCCATTTTCAGCTGTCATAAGGCACTAAATCTATCAAATCTTTACTGCTTAAGCACACATGCATAATTTGTTGAATTCTATGGAACACTAGAATCATAATAAGTAGCACATTTCTAGCAGTCAAATGAAACTCCAGGGGAGTCACAGATAACACCACACTAGAATTCAAAACTGATACCCCTTTTGGAAATCTAGATAGTATTCAGAACATGAAACCTGCAGCTCTTAAGACAACAAAAGCCCCTTAGCGCCCCAGGATGGGAGTGGGGGACGGCCCTACGCGCAGGCAACAGCAGCACTGGCTCTACGAAGTCAGAATCGAATATTTCTGTTGGCTTTACCAATTCATTCGTGAATAATAATTCCAAAAGTTCGGAGTCTTCTGTTATTTCGATAACAAAGGCTGCTCAATAGTCTGTCTGTGAAATAAATGCAGTTCAATAATTTCACTTCGCGTGCCCACAAAAAAATATTACTGCATTAGCTGATCAACAAAATATGCTGATGTCTAAGTTAGCTGTTTGTTGTGAATTGTGATTATCTTCTTTATTTGAAAGGACATAGTTCAGCCATAGCAGAGATGACTATACTCGGATTTAGAAAGTAACAGTATGCATGGAAGAAAACACCTTCAAGATAATAGAGCAAACAAAAAGTTGGCAAGAAGGTAATCTGAAAATAGCATGCATTACCAGATGAGCATCCACAGGCGGGGGATAATTTCCATCAATTGTGTCTATCCAGCTAAATATTAGGTTGTGGTAACCATAAGGTTTTCCTGCCATGCTTTTTGCATATTCCCAAGCAGCAGTCTCATTAAACTTGGCTCGGAGGTCAGGGTGCAAAGGGAGAATTGCAATATGTGGATTGGTATTGTCTTTTGTCAGCTCAAACTCCCACCATTCATCCCATGGTAATATAGCAATCACATCTTCTCCCTGAAAGGAAATGCAACGAACAAAATTGGTGCAAAAATTAGTCATCGAACAATAAATTTACTTGGAATTATGAATTTGAATTCTCAATGTTTGTAAATTCCTGTCTCGATGATTGTTTATTTTGTAAAATAACGTGCTAAACTACGGGGAGAGAAGCAAATGTGATGTTAATCAGTGACATTTTATAACACTATTAAAAACTAGAGAAGAACATACATAGTTAGCAACAGTGAGTTAAGCATCAGCAAAATATCTTCAAAACATTACAGTACGACACATTTTTTATCTATCCCCATTCTCCTTCATTTCCTTCCAGTTATCTATCTCCATTCTCCTTCATTTCCTTCCAGTCAATTCTTTTCTTCGATATTTTCATCATAGCATTTCCTACTCTTGTATTTGTCAGACCTGTTTTGAAAAACTCTTTTCTTGAGCCGAGGGTTTATCGGAAACAACCTCTCTACCCCACAAAGGTAGGGGTAAGGTTTGCGTACACCCCACCCTCCCCAGACTCTGATTGTTGTTGTTGTTGTTGTTAATTGAGTTAGTCGGTAGCGGATTTGGGGAGGTGAGCATGTAAACGCAGCTACCCAAGAAACAAAGAGCAATTGCCAAGGAATAACATCATGTGAAAGCAAAATAGTATAAAACACCACCTTATCATTATCATGTCCAGATTCGCCAACCCATAGTTTTCCTTCAGCATCTCTCAAGCAAACAGCAGTATGGCCGGCATAAGATCCTGTTGCCCATCTCTCCAAAGTCTCAAAACCGCCCCAGATACCTTTAATTTTTGATATAGCAAGAAAATCTCCAGAATGAATGTCATCACTAGTAAGGTTTGTGACCCACGGCTTTGGACGTTCTTCAAATGAAGCACCCATATGTTTCTTGAGAAACCCAATATTCGATTTCTCACCCCATCCATTATTCACAAACAAGGGGAAAACATCCCATAATGCTGAAAGTGTTCCTAACATTCCTGCTTGCAATAGGAAAATTGAGATCCCTCTATTTTTGACCTGTTTCAATTTAAGTTTGGTCCATTAGACCATAACAAATTTATGCTCGGATCAATGACCAATTAGTTTCATTGATTAAAGGATGTTGACTCACATATTCTAACTCAGCTTCAGACTTCCACTCTTTGATTTCAAGGGTATGTTCACGAGACAAAAAGTAGTAATCCCATGTTACACGATATGGGGTTGCAAAGATGTAAAGGTCCATACATGTCCAACTGTGTGCATTGCTGACCTGAATAATATTGTAATAGAAATATAGATACAAAAATAAGGGACATGAAATGGTCAAGCATTGAGATTAAAAAGGGAACTCTTCCATCCAAGCATTAAAAAGAAAGATTCCATAAGAACTATAAAGGGGGTTCAAAATAAAATCCTTAAGTTATTTCATCAATGCTGCATCTCATATACTTAGGCAGAGAACAAATAATCATTACTAATAATGTATACAAATTTTTCCTTCAAAAGGTTTCCATTCAAAATAGATGAAAATTCATTTATTACATTCAGTCCAATAACATCGGCATTTGCAGCTTCTCCAAGCTCAAGATAGTTGCAACTAAATACAAGCAACATATAGTCAATGCAAAAAGTCCAAAGGCTGGGATTTCGCAAAAAGATACCTCTTGTCCATAAGCATGCAGTAAGTTCAATGAGTTGCATTAGTTGGATAAAAATCAACTTTCATAGCTTTCCATAAAGAAGAGTAGAGCAAATGATCAAGATAAGTTTAACTTCAACTAAAATTTCCATCAATCTGGCATCCAAATCAATTGATATTTAACAACAAAAGTATCTTCCAGAGAAGCTCCAAGCCTCCAAGGAGTCATTAGCTAAATAAATCCAGGAATCACCTAAAGATTAAGGGAAGCCCAGTGCACCAAGCTTATGCTATGTGCAGGGTCCAGGGAAGGGCTGAAACCACAGTAGGTCAATTGTTATGAGGCTATTTCCATCGCTTAAACGCATGACCTCCTAGTGACATGACCTCCTAGTGACATGACAACTTCTGCCGTTGCGCCAAGGCTCCCCAAAGATTAACTCAAAAAATTCCAAACAAGGGAAAGACATCTTCCTAATCCAGATGCAAACAATTAAAACTTTTGAATTTGCCAAACTTCATCCCCAAACTCTCCAATATACACATAGAACAAGAACTACTATATATGAAAAACCAAACTAAAGATACAGAAAAAAATATGAAATTTGAAAAATAGCTATTGCAACTAGTTTGTTGCATGGGCATAGGTAGAGTATCCCTTACGGGTTCTTCACTAAATATATATAAATATTTAATAGCGAACCTAGTAACAAAAAGGAGCTATGGATTCGATGGCAGTTCAGAACCCATAAACTTCAAATCTTGACTCTGCATTCACTTTTTTGAACCTCCAACACTCAAATGAAAAGAAAACAATGAAAAAACTACCAAATATAGATTTGGGGATACCTTGATATGAAGGGTGCCGCCACCAAATTGAGTATTAGACTTATTATGAAGCTCCAGCCAAGCAATATTCTTGTAAAAGCATGCACCTTTCCACTCCAAACTATTATTCCCTTCAATTGAAGCAGTCCCAACAAAAGCAGGCAACAGGTCAACAGCACTATGAAGTGAGTTAACGATAGGCCAAGAAACCTGTCTCGGTAACAGTGGTAAAATATCATTTGGATTAAATGGTGATTTTAACCCATTTATCTGCCTCCATGGCAATAAACAACAGAGGAACAATAAAGTGATTAATAAGCAATGATTCTTCAAGATTACAGCCATGGCTGGATAGAGGAATGTCGGAAGGGAGTGTGAGACATTCAGAGTAATGATAAATACATTTGATGATTAAACTATAGTGTATTAGGCAACAATATTAGCTTCTTGATTGGTACAATTTCAGATTATTCTGTGAATATGCTTTTTGGCAAGAAACACTAATCAAGAAACAGAGTTAGATTGATTTTCTTCACAAATCACAATTGACGCTGGAGAGTTCTGGTGAGATATATTTTCTTAATTTATCGCACTTAAAAAGTTAAGATAAAATAATTTCAAATTTGATAAGATGTGTTGACTGTCGTACGTCAATTAAATATTATCACAAACTTATAGCCTGATTAAACAAGCTTCTAAAATAATTTATTTTAAAAAATATTATTTTTAAAAATACTTTTTAGGTAAAAACAGTTTGTATTTAATTAATTAATTTAAAAATATTTTTGAGCAATAATTAGTATTTGACTAAACTTTAAAAAAATATTTTTATGTGTATTTTTTTTAAAAGTACTTTTAAAAAAAATATTTTTGGGCAAAAGTTATTTTTTTAGCTTCTGAAAAACTGTTTCTGCTACTTCTCAAAAACATTTTTTTTTTCAAAAGCTTGACCAAACTCCTTATTTATTTTAAAATAAGTATTTATTGAAAAAATAAATACTTTTAGAAAAAAATTAAGCTTGACCAAACATGCTATTAATCTAAAATTTCGCAGCTTATAACGCGTGCCAAACAAAAGATTGAGCCAAAAGTTTATTTTGGTTTTGGTACAAAGGCTATATAGCTCAGGGAAATTTTTCACCTTTTGGAGTATATCTGAGAATTTACAGCCGAACGAACAGAATCGAAGCTCTTTCCGTATGGATGATGGAATATACTAAAATGGGACACTTGGTACAGGGGAAATGATTGTGTTTTCTTAATTACATAATATCCACTTTTGTTTAAGGGAAAACAACACTAACCACCCATAGGATTGAAATTAATTACCCGTCTATGCCCCACTCAAATTATTCATTCTTTTGTATCGATTTCCTTCAAAGGCGATGGATTTTAATTTTTGTCCTTCATTTAAAGAGTGATCAAAAATATCTTGAAGTTTTGAGTTCAAATCTCCGCTTAGTCAAAAAACAAAAAGGAATAACACAAGGCAAGGTTTTCATTAAATCTCTGCCTTAAGTCCTAACATTTGTCCAAAATTAGATCTAGGCAAACTCTGCCTTAAAATTTAACTTTTGCCCGAATAGACCTAATTTTACTACGAAACCTATCTTGCGAATTTATTTTTTACTGAGTCGGAGTTCGAACCTAGATCCTCAGGGTATTAGTTGAAGGGCAAAAATGAAAGACCACCCACAAATAAGGGTATTCGTGCAAATTGCCCTAAATTATTTTTGTTTCTGCCCAGCCCAAAGTATTTACCCGACGTACCCCTCACCCAAAACACTTCCTTCATGATACCATTACAGTTTATATATATCACGAAGGACTAAGAGAAGGATTGAAGCAGTCCTTCATGATTCCATCTCGATATACTTATATACCACGATGATACCGTGGAGGATTGAAGAGTGTCTCATCAAAGGCCTGAAGCAGTCCTCCATGATACTATCACAATATATGTATATAGAATTATGGTATCATAGAGGACTAAGAGAAAGACTGAACCAGTCTTTCATGATATCATCTCAGTATATTTATATATCATGTTAATATTTATCATAATTTTAGGGGCATTTTGGATAAATAATTTTAATTTTTTAGGGGTGCAAAAGTAAAAGGGGCGGGGGCGGGTAAATATTTTGCCTCCAATGAGAATGCGTGATCTTTTCCCTTTGTTAACTGTTACCCATCATTGAGGGATAACTCCAAGATTGAATTTTTGGAACTTCGGTCATTAATCAATTTGATATTTTTGTAAGCACGAAGTTTAAGAAAAAAAAATTTAAAATTTCTCGTCCAAAATAAATACTACTATTAAATATTTATATAATTCTAAATTATCTCATTAATGATAAAATAAATAAATATATTACCTTATGTATACAATGTAATTTTTTAGGGGTCAGGTGAACACCCTCCCGTCCCCCTAGATCCGCCCCTGCTTAGGGGATTCAAAATATAACGAAGTAAACATACGACGAATTCAAGGAGATTTAACATTTATTAAATATACATATAAAAAAATTGACTTTATATATATAGTGTAATTTTTGTACGATAGAGTTTCGGATAAACCTTTACGACATCCTAGCTTTGCCACTGCCCAAAAATGATGCAGGTTTTCATACCTTTATTGCATCATCACTTGTTTGAATAACAATCAAAAGCTAGGATTAGATACACAAGGGAAGGAACCAAATGATAAATCGTAGGCAAATGCGAGTTATGCTTGCGAATGACAAATTGATTGAGTAAAAAAGAGATATATTAAGGGGAATGTATTGTGGGCCCAGAATATATTTTTTGAACAAATTGAAATGAAAATGAAGTCAATAAATTGGGAGAGAAAAGTATTCCCTCCGTCCCATATAGTTGACCACATTACTAAAAATATATGTCCCAAGATACTTGTCCATTTACAAAATTAAGATATAATTAATTTAGTTTTTCCTATTTTATCCTGAACATTAATTATTTTTCAAAGTAACCAATATTAATTAGAGTGTAATTTATTCGAGAAAGATAAGAGTAATATAGTAAAAAAATACTTTCATTTATGATTTCTTAAAGGGCGTGTAAAAGAGAAAGTGGCCAATAATATGGGACGGAGGGAATACTTTGGTTGAGTACTTACACTTTATTTTGTAACTACAATATTCTTATACTATACGTATCACGTATGTATAATAGTACTAGAAAATACCAATCACTCAAAATTGTCATACTTCCGGCCAAACACTACTAATTTCTATATAAAATATTTTACACTTTTTTCGAGGTGATTACACTCTTACTTATGTAAAATAGTTTTTTATAACCACATAAATGTTATGACATGCCTAAGATCACATGTTTGACAAATCTTCATTTCTTTCGTAAATTTCGTGTCAATCTAAACTATGTCAATTAAATTGAACCAAATGAAATATCATATTTTCGTCTTTGGTCATGTGGCTTCCAAACAACTGCTATGCAGTTTACAAATTGTTTTCTTAATCGAGATTAATATTTTTTTTATATGATTTATACCCCTATCGTATCGGAGAAACTGTACATGCAATTAGAAGATGATGAGGGTTTAATTAATATTGATATTTCGGTATTAGTTTGGATCAGATTCACTCTCAAATTGGTAAAATAAATGGGTAATAACAAAAAATCTGGGGGGTTTAGAAAAAATTATATAAAAAGCAGTAGTCATTTGCTGAAAATATATGACATTTCTGGCGACTGGTATTTTCCTTAGTATAGGTATATTGTAGTTACAAAATAAAGTATAGGTGCTTTAAGGAAACAAAGTACCTATCAATTTAAGTGCCACTCATAAAATCTTGTAGAGTTGTAAGATAATATCAGTGTCTATATATAAACACTTGTAAGATAATATCTGCACTAGAAAGTGAAAAAAGAAAATGGGAAAAAAAAGCACTTGGGATTAATACCAAAATGATTAACGTTATAACTGAACATTCGAAAGGGATTTTTAATAGTACTTTGTAACTTGAATTCTTTCCATTGAAAAGTCTGATCTTGCCTAGTGGCGGAGCCACAGTGTCGAAGACGGTTCGGTCGATCCCACAACCTTTTATTCACACTTTGTATTTGCCTTAAGAAATTTATGTAATATGTATAAATTAGTAATTTAAAACTCAGTAACTTAGAGGGTTTGAATTCGGAACCCACAAACCTTAAATTCTAGCTCCGCCTCTGATTTTGCCATACCTTCCAACTAAACCCATTAACACGTACTAATAATGATTACATGCTGCATAGTGTACCCATCAAACCCATCGAACACGTACTTGTTTACAATTCGTAAATTATCTAGTTTTTTTTTTTCAGTCGATATACGTACCTACTTCAGGCCCGAATTAATTTGAATTAAAGCTACTTAATTTAATTTATTTCGGTAGAGAACACTCTCTGCCCAAAAAAATTTGTGATTAATGATGGAGAGCTCCAATCATCACACGTGGTGGTAAGATTGTCAAGTAAGAAAATTGGCATTGACTGCAAGCTGTATCTGTGCTCCACAAGGAATAAATACGTGCGTGAAAGGTCTACCAATAAAACGGTCAAAAGAAGTTAATGTTGTATTTTCTAGTTCTTTTTTAAATGCCAAACCTTTAGTTGGGAAATTGTGCAACACAAAATCACTCTCAGCACTACCGGCCTTATCTAGCCCCACGCATCTCTTATTTAGACCATATACTAAAGTTGCTCATCCAGTTGCTTCCATAAGGACTTTCTTCTTGCTCCACTCTTTGAAAATAAAGCTATAGCTTTGAATATAGTAACCACAAAACTTCCAGCTCCCAACAGAACCACAAATTAATAGGAATATAATATACCCAATGAACCTCTATTACTATATGCTCTTTTGCTTGGCATTTTGATTGTACACCCAACCTTAAAACTTCCTTCAATATGTCTTCCATTCTACCTCAAAACCATGCCATTAGATCCTCACAACAAGTCCTTTCGGGGACATCAGATAAAATTGGAACGATACAGAGAAGATCATCACATCGAGTCAAGAACACCTCCCACCATTTTCTCCTACCTGCACGAGTCTATTGTATCTCTTCCTCCTCCTCTTCGTCCAACTCTGCCACAATCACCACGAAACCACCGCCCGTCACAGAACCATTAACTTATGACCCTCTCACTCCCATCACAAAAACGGAGACTAGTACTACTACAACCACTAGTAGTACAAGAAGTGCACTCAACGACCCGAGTTTAAAGTCCACATGGGCTCATCGAGCATGGATGACCAGCGGGTGCACCACCGTGCTAATTTCATTAGCAAGGTCTGCAACAGGGGCCATCGACTCACATTCATGGGCCGGGCCCCTAATAGCCGGGTGCATTGGCTACGTCCTATCGGACCTAGCTTCCGGAATCTACCATTGGGGAATTGACAATTACGGCAGTGCCAAAACACCTGTATTCGGAAGCCAAATCGCCGCTTTCCAAGGTCACCATAAATGGCCATGGACCATAACAAGACGCGAATTCGCTAACAATTTACATGCCTTGGCACGCGCGGTGACTTTCACTGTCCTCCCAATCGACTTACTCTGCAATGACGCGACTACTCTAGCCTTTGCAGGAGTTTTTTCAGGTTGCATTATGTTCAGCCAGCAGTTTCATTCTTGGGCTCATGGTACAAAAAGTAAGTTACCTTCAACCGTGTTAGCATTACAAGATGCTGGAATACTTGTGTCAAGATCACAACACGGCGCGCATCATCGCCCGCCTTATAACAACAATTACTGCATTGTGAGTGGATTATGGAATGAATATTTGGACAGAACTAAGGTATTTGAGTTGCTGGAAATGATTTTCTTCTTTAAATTTGGAGTTCGACCAAGGTCATGGAGTGAACCAAATTCAGAATGGACTGAAGAAACTGAGACAAAATCAATTCCTGTTTCACATTGAGTTCAATTAGTCTCTATTGTTGTTTGCTTGTTTTTTTTTTCCCTTCTCATCTACAGTCTGTGAATAAGAGTGGTACAGGATTATATTGTTGTTTTTAAACTGGCTGAGATGAGCTAATATATAGTATCAGTTAATGTTACAATTTCAATTTAAAATGAATCACATTTTTTTAAGTTGATTGCTGTAAGATTACTTTTTCCCGATTATTATTGGATTGATATAGATTTTCAGGTTGAATGTGGAGAATTCATATACTCGACACCAACCAATTTGATTTAGTGTGTCAAATTGCGGATGTATTGTCAGTTTGTCACCTATTAAATATCATATTGAATGCCTATGTATTGTCACATATCATCAATCAATATCCATTATAAAGCTAGACATAAATAAGGTAATGTGTCACTTCTCTATGGCCTCCATTCCTATTTCTCTTTTTTCTCATTTTTTACATTTTCCCTCTTTATTTTATGTCCAAAAAATCTGCAAAAAAGTATATTAAATACACCTTCTTTATATCATTCATTATTACTCCATTAATATTTCAATTCTCTTAATTATGTTAAATGTGTTATGTCCAAAAAAAACTGAATACTACCTTCTTTAATTCTCCTTAGTAACACATTTATACTGGATAAGAACAACGGAATAAAGTGTTACCAAGAACGGTTGCAGACAGTTACAACTTACAACCTTTCAATATTGCACATTTATGAAACGACGCAACATTTCATATCCCATCTGGAGGATAAAGAACCCCTACTAATAGCGAAGTAACGAATATTCCCCATCATTTTCCATTCATGAAATATCCACAGGGATCAAACACAATACTCCAAACGTTTGGTGATCTTCTTTAATAAACTTCAAACTTGATTCTTCTTCTTCATTTCTCTTCAATATTCAAAGCCTACGTATCTTTTGATCCCAATATTCTCGAAAAATGGAGCAAAGTGAGGGACCAATTGGGATCAAAATCTACAGTGCATCACAACGTGTTGATAATACTACTTCTTCTATGTACAATACTAATTTGCCACAAGATGTTCCAATCCCAGAATTGCCTCAACCAGCATTTGGTGGCAAGAAAAGAAGAGCAATGGCAAATGGGGTTCAAAAAACACTTTCAAAAACATCATTGCTTGTGAATTTTCTCCCAACAGGAACACTTTTAACTTTTGAAATGCTCCTTCCATCAGTTTTTGGCAAAGGTGATTGTTCTCCAATTACCACACTGATGATTTTGTCACTTCTTGGCATTTGCACTTTGTCATGCTTCTTCTTCCATTTCACCGATAGTTTTCGCGGTCCGGATGGGAAAGTTTACTATGGATTTGTCACTCCTAGAGGGTTGAAAGTTTTCAAGACTGGACTTGGTGTGGAAGTGCCAAAAGATGAAAGGTACGTTGTGGGATTCACAGATTTCGTACATGCAATGATGTCTGTATTGGTGTTTGTGGCAATTGCATTTTCGGATCATAGAGTGACACTTTGTTTATTCCCTGGACATGCAAAAGAACTTGATGAAATCATGAGGAGTTTCCCATTAATGGTGGGAGTTATTTGCAGTGGACTTTTTCTTGTTTTTCCTACTACTAGATATGGCGTTGGATGTATGTCTGCTTAGCAATTTCGAGTATTATTATTCTAGTTTTTTTTTTCCGGGATTATGTTTATGTTTTGTAGGTTTTTTTTCTTTTGTGTCCTATTTTCCAAGTATATGTGTTGTTTATTGTAATTTAAGCAGTTTCTCTATATTTTTGATCAATTGATAACAGTGGAACGGTGTTTAGATCTATGGATTAATAATATTTTTTTTTTTAAAAGGGATCAAACACAAACTCACAAAATCAAAGCATTAGGATTAATTTCTGAAATGCCCGTTATCTTGTTCATCTCATTTGGGTGTTTAAAGACTTCCTAGCAAGTACTCGATCAATAGCTCTGTCATGCATATTTCTATAGTGAAAATATCTTTTGCGATACTAATTTCAAACGGGTCATAGAACTTGTCACAGGGAGTGAAAACTTGCCAAGAATGAATGGGTAATTGTTCTTGTAAATAAACGATTTCATCTTTGACATTTGTGTGAGGGTAAGGCTAAGCTTTTGGGCAAATGAAATTGTCTCTGGTGTACCTATACTCAACTCATGACATCCCATTTCGCATGAGAACTGGATTAAGGGAAGAAATGATTTCAACATCTGATCAGTTGTCAGTCCCACATGTTTTGCTGATAATCTTTTTTCCAGGGATATATTATTCTAATTCAGGAGTTGATGATAATTAGTTTTATTTATTTATTAATTTTTAATAACAATACTTATATGTTAGTTTGACGAAGTTGTCATTGCTAGCTTTGAAGTCTAGCAGATAGGATATTATGTTCCAAACTCTCAACGGAACATATTCTTTTTTGTTTGTTATGTGCTACATTAAGTTTTAATTTTCCAATTGAAAATACTAATCAACCTATTATATAGATATAAAATTGTCAAAGACTTGTTAAATGCATAGATAAATTCAATGTCAATTTTCCTGTTAGTGGTTATAGGTGTTATAACTAAATTCATATGAATGTTTAAGAGGTTCAGAACTTTCTAAACCATGACTCGATTTACGAGATCGATTCTTTCATCTAAAACTCCAATTTTCTCACCCTTTTATTTTCATCCATTAGTATTGGGTGCCTTTTACGTTAAGCCTAGAATTTGCTTTTTTCTGTTTGATCTTCCTAACATATTTTAGGAACCATTCTTGTGCCCTTGACTTTTAAATCTTTTCTTTTTGATTTTTGCTACATTTGTTGGAACTTTTTCAGTTTGGAAATGGGAATGCTATTGATGATCTTTATTAAAAGGTAATTTATTTGTTTTAAATAAAATAATATTTTCCTATTATATAAGAAATCTGTATATACTATAAAGAAAATTGACCAGTTTATATCCGCTTGATGAAGTTTAATTTTATTTGCAACATTTTTCAGTATTTCGATCAATATTTTTACTTTCTTACCCAAAATAAAGTTTGTCGTTGTTTGGAAATGAGAATACATTGTATATGACATTATGGAATACCCCTGATGTAATAGTCTCATCAAATGTAGAAACTTTCTCATTCAATAAGTAGTTTTTTCAACGAACTATTTAAAATTTATCTTACGCAAAATAATTTGATTTTGTGGACATTGGACGGGTAACTTTAATTTTGCACTTTTTAAATAACAATAAAAAGTTCTTGATTTTTTTTTTTACTTTACATGCTCATGATTAAAGGACAATAAAAATTAATTTCACTTATATTATTAATCTATTAGAAATTGAAGATAAAAAAGAATATAAAAGATTTTTTGTTAAAATATTCAAAGTAATAATTTGACTATTTTAAAAGGCAATGATACATTTTATCACCACGCGATTTTAGCAAGGTGAATCATTAAAACTAGTCAAAGAATATTAGTGGTACAGTAACTATTTCAAAGAAAATAGAGTAAAATTTGTGTCACAAGCTTCCAATTGAAGGTAAAGGTTTCCTTGGCCATTGAACATAGTCCTTTTCTTTATTATCTTCACCAGACATATGTGGATTTCGTTTTTACTGAGCTAAACCAATATATTAATGTCTCTAGTACACCAGAGTCAAGCTGTAACACTTGTTATATAGTATCTACATTATAAAAGTAAAAAAAAAAAAAAATCCATTAGGATTACCCCGTGAAAAGGTTAAATACCTAAATAGCCCCTTAAATTTCATATGTTTTCTTGTGAACACGTGTGTCCATAAAACCAAGTGCATAAAACACACTAGCTAGTTGACGGCGCGTTAAGTGAATCGATTATCGAATGACACGTATAATTAAGTGTAACTTTAAAAAATAAGAAAAACTTTCCCATCTCCGGACGTCATTCATTTTCCCCAACCCCCTAGAGTCCTAGACCATCCCCCTTATTCTTTGTTAGGTCGAATAAGAATCATTAATTTCCTTTGCTGTTAATTTCTTATTCATTTATTGAGTTAGGTCGATGCTCTTTTCACGTCTCGGATCATAATTAAAGAAGTTAGTATACCAGTGAAACACTCAAAAGAAGTTACGTACTTTTTTCTAAAACTCTAATCTTTGCAAGGACAAACATTTTATTGTGAAAATTAAAGCAACTCAAAATCTAATCTCAATACTACTGGTCTGATCTTGCCCCACGCATCTCTTATTTAGACCATATGCCAAAATTGCTCTCTGGTTGCGGCTTACGATGGAAAATGACATATCTATGTTATATCTTTTGACGCTGCAAAATTTTGTTAGGTTGTAATATCAAAGAATACATTCATTCAAACTCTTAGAAGGTCAGAATATTAGTTATTTACTTTTTTAATATACTAGTTTCGGTGTACGCGCTTTGCGCGTGACCAAAGCGCGTACTTTATCTGACAAGGTGTTGGAATACTTCTTTCGAGGTCACAACACGTTGTGCATCATTGCTCCCCTTACAACAACAGTTACTGCATTGTGAGTGGATTATGGAACCAGTATTTGGATAGATATAAGGTATTTCAATTGCTGGAGATGATTTTCTTCTTTATGTTTGGAGTGCGGCCACAGTCTTGGAATGAACCAAATTCAGAATGGATTGAAGAAACTGAGACACTTGAATCTCTGCCTGCTTCACATTGAACTCAATTAGGCCCTATTGCTTCTTGCTACCATATATATATATATATATATATATATATATATATAATCTACAGTCTGTGAACAAGAACGGTACAGGATCACATGTTTTTAAGGGTTGTCTGGTAGGGTGTATAAGAATGGTATTGAATAAAGTGTATCAGTAATGCTGGGATTAGTCATACTGGCATTATTGTTAATCCATGGTTTGGTTTGTTATATTAAATGAAAAGGGTGTATTAGAATAAGAATAGTACTGAATGGGGTGTATAAGAATGATATTGAATAAAAGCGTATTAGTAATGTTGAGATTAGTTACGCTGGCATAATTATTTATTCACGGTTTGGTTTGTTATATTATATGAATATGGTGAATTAGGATTAAAATAATACTGAATAGAGTCTACCAGAATAGGAACGGGTAGTGTATAACTAATACAATACAAAACACTATCCCTACCAAACAAACGATTAAATAATATCAAAGCCAATACATGTATAATGTATTATTTTCGGTTATAACTCCTATCAAACGACCCCTACGACGAAAAACTAATAAAAAAATGAAAACCCAAAAATACCGATAAAGTTCGACTTACTTAATTAGGCTTGATATTAATATTTAAAAAATCGATCTAATTGGTTTAAATTCTTTTTAGGAGAAAATCTATTTAAATCCAACCATGAACAATTACCGACAAGAGCCTTAGGGGCTGGACTACTGCTGGCAAACGGAAAGAAAGTCTCACTCTTTCATGTCTATGATGCAATTAACATCTATACGAGGCTGTGCTAAAAAAAATTAGGTTGCTTTGTGCTGTTATTAAAGTTGTAGGGCAAATGAAAATTTAATTCAGTTGTGGTTTATGGCCAAATACTTCACAACAATTTCATCCTTGAAGTTTATGGATTCTTGTAGTAATCTTAAATTAATGTACAATAGTTATTGAGTTCACAATCAAGTATTTAGTAAAAAATTTAATACATATACTGGGTATAAGCAAAAACTTCTTAATTTCTATGAACTCGTAGATAATCTTTGCAACCGCACCTGCTTATGGTTGCTAAATATTTGCAAGATGCTACACAAAAATCTAGTGCACATCTCGAAGACAAACCTTTAGCCATTAGCCAAGACAAATAATGCATCCAAACTAAAGGATTTTGCAATATCATATTCTGTCTCTAGTTACGCGGCTTCCAAACAAATTTATCTCTGCTCCACAAGGAATAAATACGTGCGTGAAAGGTCTACCAATAAAACACTGAGGATCTAGTAGTCCGTTTTTCAAAGTCAAACCTTTTGTTGGAAAATTTGTGCAACACAAATCACGGGAAAATGGCCAAATGCCCCTGCGTATGACCGGATTACCAACTACACACCTTATCTTTTTACCTGCTCAACAATTTAAAACTTGAATTATTTACTACTGAGCGTTGATGTGGCAGGGAGAATGTATCACTCTCTCATAGTCCATAGAGAATGAGAAGCCAAAAAATGTTAAGAAATTATTTTTATAATATTTTCTATTAACCAAATATTATAAAAACCGATAATTATGGCAGCGCCAAAATACCTGTATTCGGAAGCCAAATGGACGCTTTCCAAGGTCACCATAAATGGCCACGGACCATAACAAGACGCGAATTCGCTAAAAATTTACACGCCCTAGCGTACGCGATGACTTTCATTGGCCTCCCAATCGAGTTTCTTTGCAACGACGCGACTACTTTGGCCTTTGTTGGAGTGTTTTCACGTTGCATTATGTTCAGCCAGCAGTTTCATTCTGGGGCTCATGGCACAAAAAGTAAGTTACCTTCAATTTGTGTTAGCATTACAAGATGCTGGAGTACTTGTGTCAAGGTCACAACACGCATCATCGCCCGCCTTATAACAACAATTATTGTATAGTGAGTGGATTATGGAATGAATATTTGGATAGAACAAAGGTATTTGAGTTGTTGGAGATGATTCAACAACAACAACAACAACATACCCAGTGAAATCTCACCAAGTGGGGATGTTGGAGATGATTTTCTTCTTTAAATTCGGAGTTCGACCAAGGTCATGGAGTGAACCAAATTCAGCAGGGACTGAAGAAACTGAGACACAATCAATTCTTTCTTCACATTGAGTTCAATTAGTCTCTATTGTTGTTTGCTTTTTTTTTTTCCCTTCTCATCTACAGTCAATAAGAGTGGTACAGGATTATATTGTTGTTTTAAAACTGGCTGAGATGAGCTAATATATAGAACTATCAGTTAATATTACAACCTCAATTTAAAATTGATCACATATTTTTAATTTGATTTTTGTAAGTGTACCTTTTTCCCTATTAGTATTGGAATGGTATAGATTTTCAGATTGAATGTGGAGAATTCATATACTACTCGACAACAACTAATTTGATTTAGCACGTCAGATTGCGAATATGTTGTCACCTATTAAATATCAGATTGAATGGATATATATTGTCACATATTTATCAATTACCAAGGTGAATCATTAAAAAATATTACTGGTACTCTAATACGATTTCAAAGAAAATAGAGTAAATTTTGTGTTACAAGCTTCCAATTGAAGGTAAAAAGTTTCCTTGGCCATTGAACATTGTCCTTTTTTTTTTTTTTTGATTCTCTTCACCAAATATATGTTGGACTTTGTTTTTACTGAGCTAAACCAATATATTATTGTCTCTAGTATACCGAAATCATCGTTTAATAGCTATAAAACTTGTTAGATAATAGCTACATTATAAAAGCAAAAAAAGGAAAGAAAAAAAAAACATTCGAATTACCCGAGAAAAGACTAAATACCTAGATAGCCCCTTAAAATTTGTATGATTTATGAATTAAATGCTTCAACTTATTTAGTGACCAGATAGATACATCTGCTCGACAGAAGTATGTCTTGTGAACACCCGTGTCCATAAAACCAAGTGCTTAAAACACACTAGTTGATGGCGTGTTAAGTGAATCGATTATCGGATGATACATCTGTTGGGATATATATTATTAACCATGTATTTGAATATAGTATTTATTATAGAACAATTAAATATTTATTTTTTGAGTTAAATAGATCATATACTAGTATGTTTGTCCTTTACTTAATAGTAGATGATTTAGTGTATAGAGTTTAGCTTATACACGGAAGATTAAATCATCGGTTCTTATAAGTATAAAGTTTATGTTCACAATCTAAGATGGAAATTGGACAAAGGCATCGGTATGATTGTAGCACAAGATTATATATAATGTATCCTCATTATGGGAACGGTATAGTTCCGTCTTTTTGTGCTAGTACATTTTGTATGTTTTGAGATTGATATCCCTTTATGGATGCTTATAAGTCTCATGTGAAAACCCTGCAGGTGGATTTTGTATTCATCACGTGATATAAGTTAAGCGGAAATATAAAGGATTCAATTAATCAATGAATTAAATAGTCAGTAATTTAATTTAATTAATTGGTATCTGTAATCTTAACATGGAGACTTAAATAAGTTTTAATGTATGATTTCGAAATTGAACAGGGGAGTGCAATTATGAATTTTTAGTGGAATAATTCGTAATTTATTATGGTAGGATTAATTCAGATATTTCGAATTAATTCCATAATAGGAAGCCTCGTTAATTAAATTTCGTGGTCTCTGCTGTGCCCAAATAATAAAGAGTTAAATGGAATCCGATTTTTGGTGAAAAAGAAAGTCCTAGAAGGTCTGGGAAAAGGGTTTAAACCTTAAAACCTATAGTTATAAAAATGGTCTTATTTCATAAGGATGTTAGGGTTTTACAAGTTTTTACACATTTTTCATAGAAATTCGCCCACACGAATTTCGTAGATTCTGATATTATTCGGGTTACATAGTAGAAGACCGTGGAACTGGAAGATTAACGCGTGGATGGTTTTTGCTCGTGCTTGAAGGCTAGATTCGAGGTTGCATTCACGCTTCAAGAGATAAGTATCAATTTTATGTTTGATTAATAGCTTGATTATGTTACATGCAAGTTCAATCCTGGTTATTTGCTTCCGCTGTTTATGCATGTATTCCATCAATTGGCATCAAGAGCCTGCTTGCATCTAAATAGATAACCAAGATAACATGTATATGTATGGTTATATACAGGTTCATGATTTATAATTTTGGTTGAAAACATGTGTAATGGTTTAAAAACTTGTTAAACCGTGACAGTGACTAGAACATCTATTGTCCGATCCAACATGTTTGCTGTGCCAAAGTTTGAATATTTATTTGTTTATCTTTTGACTCTGTTTCCTCATTGATGCGGCTACATTATTAGTTATACATATTATTTATAATAATAAGAGGCACTGGGGAATGAACTGTTAAATGAAAAGGGTGAAATTTGGTTTTTGCTAATGGAGTTTGTTGGTTTTGACGGTGAACATTAGGTTACTTTGTGGTATTAGTTCCAAAGTTTCGCGTGGCCGTTGTATTCTCTATGCCATAAAGAAAAATGTTCCTGCTTTAGGTTATTCCTTATATCTTGAAATTTTACCCATTATTGTGATCGATACTTGTGAATTGTGGTTAAGTTCAGCCGCTAGGCTTTGCCTGGAAGTGGCGGAGAAAAATCACATTGAATCACAAAAAACATCTCTTAAAATTGGACTGAGTTGCCCTTTTGTGATTGAACAAATTAAAACAAGAAGGAAGTATCCCTCTGTTTTCATGGTAATTGTAATACTTCTTGGCTAAGTGAATGGTTTAATTTTCGGTCAAAATTGTTGATTTACAATTTAACTTCACGTGCTCATTCTTTTGATAGGCAGAAAAGCTTTTTAAATGTTATGAGAATTGATTTTACTAGGTGGGTATTATTATCTCTGAAATATTGTATAAATTAAAAATTTATGATTAGTGAATAATTACTATTAAAGTGGATTATTTATGTGGAATCATTGAAAAATTCTTAAAGTTTCATACATGTGAGATTAAATACATGAATTGAGTTTTTTTTATTAATAAATGGGATCCATTTATATGGTTTATTTATTTCAGTCATTGAAACATAATCAATGTATTGTGAAAATTATTCTCGAATAAGTGTATACTAGTTGTGGTGTTTTATCTACTGAAAGAAAATTTATCTTTTGTTACTAGTAGCACTTAATTAATTCATGAGAAGAGATATCAAGGTTTTCACCCGAAAGGCAAAAACGTAATATCTGAATTCTCAGGTGTATTAATTGTGAGGACATTTTTTTGTAATTAGGTGTTGTGTGTCTTACCCAGAAGAAGGGGCACAATGTATGCCTTGAGCTCGTGGGATAATTATAAAAGGAGAATAGAAACCTGAATCAAATATTTAATTCTTAGATATGCCTAAAACGGTTATTTTGACTAATTTGGTGAGTTGTGGAGATCAAGATTTTTACGAACTCGGATCGACCTAAAATTCAGTAGGTTCATCGAAAACGACCCAGTAAGCATACTCACTGCTTTGCAGTGAATCATGTTATTTTTCGGTGATTGGGGGTTGTTTAGATTGTGTTTTGGGCAGTTTTCGTTTTCTGAAAAATTATTTTTTTACGAAAAATTACTTGGCTTTGACCTAATGATGATAGAGATTCTTCCTTATGGTTTTCATGACTAAATACTAGTGAAATAATAAATTTATGTGTTGAGTTTAGGTCTTCCTCCTCATCGGATAGATTTATTATGGGTTATCATTAGGTATAATCACTAGTTATTAATAACTTGTATTAACTCTCCACCTGAGTTACATGTTGGGTCAGTGGAACTAGATATAATGATAATGATATTCACTTGGCTTAAATTAGCAGCATACTCTTCGTCTGAGTTAGCTCTGATTTTAAATTTATAGAGTGAATATCTGGCATCACATATATATGCTGCATGAATTGTTCTATTATATTGAAATTTGTTGTTCAAGATGCATGGATATCTATGTGGTGTATTTTGAATTTTATATTCAATGATTACATAAACATGCTAATTTCCAGAAAGCAACACTGAGATTATGTAAACATATTTTATGCTATTTGTTCATTGTTCTTGATTCATGTATATTAGTATGCCAATGATGATATGTGATAAAAACTATTGAACAAATGTATACGTTTTTAAAATTCTATTTTGGTTGGAAAAAAAAAGTTTTTTTTTTTATTCGAATTGGTCATGGTTTCGGAATTCTATTTTTTGACAAACTCCGATTAACTTGAAATTTGGTAAGTTCATCGGAAATGACCCGCTGGACCTTTTTGGCCATTCGGGATCGTTTAGATGAGTTTTTTGGTGATAAGAACTGAAACTGAAAATCTGGACATGAACATGAGCATGAGCATGAGTACATATATATATATATATATATATAACATAAGTAAAACATGATAAGTAGAGAGAGCATTTCATAAACCGACAACATGATATCACCACGTGGATACGTGGAGTCTAGTATCTCGCCGGACCAGCAGAGCCCTCATACCTTGCCAGGGTATAAGATCGTAACGTGCCTGATGGATCCATTCAGTGTAAATTATGGAATCGCCCTAACTGGGCGGAGCGATCCTTGTCCTACGGTGGCTACGTAGTTTCAGGCTATCTGAGCCTTCTCGGTAATTCGTGCAACTCCAAAAAAAAATGAACATGATTTAATTGGCTAAGAAGCTCATGATTTTCGTGAATTAACTTGTACTTGTCTTGTAATCATGATTTCACGAAATAACTTGTATACATGATTTTCATGAAATAACTTGTAAACATGGTTTCATGAAATAACTTGTATTTAGCATGTATGTATCTTGAGTTATGGCATGAACATAGTTATATAATATAATTGCATGAAAACTTGTAGACGTGTAGGATATTCATGAAATAAGCATTTTTATTTAAAAACATGCATGCAAGAACCCATGGAATACAAGATATGGGTTTTCATGGATTACGGACGGATTCTCAATAATCATAAAGAAATATTAAGAACTCAATGATGGAATTATAACAATTCATACATAATATAATCATGGACATGGACCTAGGGTTATCATGAGCATGGTATAGAAACCTTAGTTTTAGTAGAGAATCATAATTTATGGATTATGAGGCGTGGGGAAGAAACAATGATGTTCTCACACGTAGATAGTAGCTCTACATACCTGGTAATGCTCCAAAACTTGAATTAAAGAGTTGAACTTTGATGAAGATTTCCAACATCTTAAATCTTGAACCTTGAGATGGGTTTTCTTGAAAACACTAGTTTAGGAATGATGATTTCTTGTTTAGATTACAAGGATATGTATTAGAATTGACTTGAAATAATTAGAGTAGGCTTACCTTGGTGTTCTTGATGATGGAAGAGGGTAGGAGGTCGTTCTAGGGCTTGAAGGAATGAAAAATAATGATTTGAATTGATATGGACGTATATATACTATTCTGGAAAATTGAATTTTACGCCTAGTTAAATATTGGCCGTATTTTGAAAGACTGGCCGTATTTTGAAATACGGTCCGTATTCCGTATGGACTTCACTGCGTCTCTTCAGTAAAATGACCATAACTCTTTGTACAGATGTCCGTTTGACCCCCATAATATACCGTTGGTAAGGTATTTCAAAGCTCTACAACTTTCATCAGGAAGTTTTCCCAAATTTCAAATATATTTTGAAATACGGGCCATATTTTGAAATACGATCCGTATTTAACGATGTAACCTCTAAGTGTCAAATTCCAGAATGCTCAGAAATCTTTGGTACCAGTTTACGACTTGAAATACGGGCCGTATATTGAAATACGGTCACTGTTCATGGGCATAAACCACCATCTTACAACTGAAGAGGAAATTTCCAATTCCCACATTCTTTATCGGGTTTTCTAAGTCTAGGATCATGGTCAAAGCTTAGGTTAAAGGTACGGAGTGTTACAATATCTCCCCCTTGGGATCGTTCGTCCTCGAATGATGGGTCATAGTTAAGAACATGGCTGGACATGGCTTGAATACATGAACATGAAAGAAACATGACGTAAAACATAAGAGCTTGACATGGTTACATGGGAACATGGTCATGGATCATGAGAACTGAATACGTGATTACATGGAAACATGTACAAGGGTAACATGAAACTGTGTAGCGCCTACATGAATAAGAATCATGAAACATTTGTCCTCGATTTATGACTAGTGGTTAAGAATCACTACTAACTCTGGAATCTACAAAATTTATGGCAGGACTTCCTTCATAATTCAGACCTTCACGACATTTCTCAAACACTTACCAGCTAACTAAAGTACCAACACACAGCTCACACGGTATCTTAATACGCATGATGTGACATAACGTGATTACTGAATCTTGAATGTAGCTAACATATATACTGAGCTGGCTTGAACACACGGATATTGGCTGAATGATTACATGATTGCTATGCATGGGGTTTGGAAGAATATCCGTAGGCATGAATGATAGGAGTACTGGAAATAGGCACGAACATGACATGATTACCTGGGCGTAAGACGCATGACGTGGGACCTAAATACACGAAGACTGGATGATATGAATACATGAGTGCTAATTTGTCATGAGATTTGAATACGTGTAAACATGGATATTGTAACATGGGATCTGAATATCGAAAACATGATTGTTACAACATGAGGGTTGAATACTAAGAGCAGGTAGGATTTGGATACTTAAAGACTTGATCATAGACGTTCATTTGTCACCATGGTAATATAAGATAGGAACATGGCTTAAGCTTTGAATATGAGTTAGGCTTTGAATGTAAGCGCAACTCGATGCGAATGCGACAAACTTGAGTCGTATAATAAGAATATGATCCTAACATAGGTATTCATAAATCTCTAGCATAGGCATGACATGAATACGTCGAATCTGAGTAGAATACTCTTGAGATAAGTACCACAGGTACCACAGGTTATATGAAAAGTTATCTATTTGAATATAGGAATGCACCTTACTTCTGATTATCTTTTTAGCTGTTAATCATGATTATGAATACCTTAGCTCACCTTGCTTATTCTCGTGAGCGTATTATAGAGGATTGAGAGAAAAGGAATTATTGGTACTATTCACATGAGATACTTTGTTTTAGAGAACAAACATGACATGGTGCATCGTACATGGAGGACGTAACGTGTAACATGCGTACATGGGGACGTGATTCATATGGCACGAAACGTGAATACGTGAATAGCATGACATGGGACATGGGTACATGAAAAACATGGCGTTCACATGAGTATCGGCATACCATGGCGTATGGACTTGAATTCATGAGCATTGAAGTAAGACTAAGGCATAAGTGTGACTTGCGTGGAGTACAATTGTAGGCTAACTCTTGGGTACTCAGAGATGTAAGGCATGGATAAAACATTACCTTTAGGATTTAGATATATCGAAAGAATAGGACATGGTTCAACATAGCTTACTCTTATCACCGTGAGTAAACTAAGGCTCATGAAAGAATGGATTATGGGCATGAATAATTCGTTCTTCGAGCATCTAAGACATGGTTAGAAAGTCACCTTGAACATAACGAGGCATAGATACTTAGCGAAACAAAAGGGAATCATTTCATCATGATCGTAAAACATTAGCTAGAGGAACATAAGCATGAGTTACATAGAATCGTTGATAGGACATCCATCTTGACTTACTCTCATTATTGCCTACCAACATCACTTTTATGCTATTTCTATAGGTGGATGCTTGAATAAATCTATCGTGGACATGAGCACGTGAAAACGTAGGTAATATACCATTAATGTCGAAATAAGTCATTTACCCAAGGCATTCTGTTATATCCCGTATTTTTATACGTCGAGTTATTCGCAAGAATCGACTCAAGTTAAAGACGGGATCATTTTCGGGCACGAAACAGAAATCTTTAAGTTCTGGTCTCTATTAGAAAATGAATTGCTTATGAATTTTACTTAGTGTAAAAAAATATTAATGGAAAGTTTAGATTAATTTACCATGATTAGATTATTAAGTGGGGGTTAAAATTTAATTTTTCACTAAACAAGTCATTAGTGCACAAAGTGGGCCCCACCAAGACATGTGGCCAAATTTAATTGGCTCAAGCCTTGAGTGGGACACTTGTCACTCCTAGGGGCTGAAAATATAGTGAAAAATCTGTGCCCAAACCCTCATTTTCATCTTCCACAATAAGCTAGAGAGAGAGAAAAAACAAAAGCCATGGCATTCGGCCATGGCTAGCAAATTGGAGCTCAAATTTTTTGATCCAAAAATCAGATTTTCCAAGTATTCCAACCTGTTAGGAAGGCTATAATAACGTGGAGTAGTCATTTGGAGCAACAAGAACAAGTATTAGTTCATTTCACAATTTCTAGCCAAATTAAGAAGCCAACTTGTTAAGGTAAGATTTCATTTTTTTTTTGTTATAAGATTGGAGTTAATGATGTTGTAATGGATCTATTAAGTTGTATTATGTGAAGTTGGAAGTAAGAAAATTGTTTGATTAAAGTTGGCATTAAAAGTGGGCAGATTTGGAGTTGTTTTAATTGAGTTGAATTTGATTAGTGTTGTCACTATTATGGTATGATATTTGTAGATAATTTTTTAAGTTGAAGGGCTGGAAATATGGTTATTGACATGTATAGGGGCTGTTGTCAATGGTAAAAATTATACTTGATTCCATGTGTTTGCGATTTTGTGGAATAAAGGTCGAAAATTGTATTTCGATGTTGTAGTGTTGATGGACTGTTTTGGGTTTCCTATTGAAACGAAATTGAAGTAATTCTTGTACATGGATGGTTGTTGTTATTAATGTTATGGATTATGTGTAAAAGGTGAAAGGAAAGTTTAAATCATGTTAGAACTTGTTGTGAAATTAGAGCAGTTTCCTTGCATATAATAGTTGATGTTGTTGTTGTTGTGGGCTGTTTTGATAAGGTTTTTGGTGGAAAATCTCATGTGATTATATGGCTATTTGAGGTTGTCATTGTTATGGTTAAATTGTAGTTAGGGGCTGTTCTTGAGGAATTGGAGAACTAAGGATAGTTAAGATTTGTATTGTGACGTTATAATGGACGGGGCTGTTTTAGAACTTGTTGTAATGTTACGATAGTTTTCTTGCATATAGAGGTTGATGTTGTTGCTGTGTTGTTGCTGATGTGAATCATCAAACTTGGAGGAAAGAAGCGTATAAAATATCGTATGCGAAGTGTGTGCGATCTGCTTGGTATATTCTTAGATGTTCGTGAGATTATCGGTCATTGTTATGTGGTAACTAAGGGCTGTTTTGGGGCTGTTTTGTAATGAATTTCGTGGCTGTTTTGTGATGAATTTCATGGCTGTTTTGTGATGAATTTTGTGGCTGTTTTGGGGCTGCTTGTTATAAATTTCGTGGCTGTTTTGTAGTGACATTTTGGGGGCTGTTTTGTTGTAATTTTCGTGGCTGCTCTTGTTGAGTCAAAATGCAGGGATTATAGTTATGATTATGTACAATATATGTAGTTTATTTGCTGGAGTATGGGCTGTTCTTGAGGGCTGGTCTAACATTGTTAAAGGGGCTGGATAAACATAAGGAATTAGTGTATTAATCACTTTGTTGTTGTGGTTGTTGTACTCCATGGATGTACAGAGAAAGAATGATAGCAATGGTGTATGTAGTGCATATGGGGCTGATTTTGTTATGTCCTTGAATTGTGTCTTGTTATTGATGTTGTTGACCTCGTATGTGAGTTGTGGATGTGTGCAAGTAGTGGAAGTGCTGCCCACTTGTTTTTATACAAGAACGAGTTATCGTTTACTAGCAACCACCAATTTGACGGACATGCTACCATTGTTATAGGTTGAAGTGTCAATCGAAACGAGTTTAAATTATTGAATTGGTACGGACGACAAACGGTATGTAAAGCCTAACCTTTCTTTCTTTTGGCATGTCCTAGAACTAAGTAAGTTATGATACGTATCTTGGGGTAATTCTATTCTTGATTCCGAGCTTGTTTACGATTCTTATTCACTTCTTGATATGAGTATGTTTAGTATAGACGAGATTATTATATGATTGAATAATGAGCAAAGCATAAAGAGTTCTTGTTTTTAAAAGAGTTCTATAAGTATTAATGTCCCTAACTTTCGTAGACAGTCTCGGATTGCTTTAAAACGTTCGTAGAGGGTTCTATAATGAATAACGTTTATAACTTTCTTATGCTGATTCGGATTGGCTTGAAACGTGTTTATGATTTTACTAATGATTTCGAGAAAACTAGTTTTATACTAAAGGAAATATAAAGTTTGATTTTCAAAATCACTCCGAAGGGGGTGCGAGGTTTTACTACTTCATTCCATTTATGACTTATGTTTACTTTACATATTATCATTATCATTATTATTATGTCGGGACTGGCATGCCCGAAGGGGCCAGGGTAGTATTATGTCGGAACCGGCATGCCCGAAGGGGCCATCATCATTATTATGCCGGAAGCGGCCGTCCGAAGGGACTATTATGTTACTATGCCGGAAGCGGCCGTCCGAAGGGACTATTATGTTACTATGCCGAAAGCGGCTGTCCGAAGGGACTATTGTGATACTATATTTATATTGTGTATCCTAGAATTTATGTATGCCATATTTATATTGTGTATGCTAGAATTTGGGTAAGGTACCATATGGCACGGTTCAAATGCTGTTCCAGGTTACTCCGGGTTGCCTCTAAAATGGTTTACTGTTATGCCTCTCCTTGTTTATGATTCAGTGATGCTTTACATATTCAGTACATATTCCGTACTGACCCCCTTTCTTCGGGGGATGCGTTTCATGCCACGCAGGTACACCCCGTTGAGTAGAAGACTTTGCTAAAGGTGTTCCAGCGGGATTGGCGAGCTCCATCTCAGTTCGGAGTGTTGCCGGGTCAAGTACTTATGTCATTGTATTTTGTATGTGTTAGAGACTTTGCAGACAGTGTCCTGTGGATAGGGCGTCGAGCAGTGCGAATCATTTATATATGTTAAAAGAGTATGTATTTCCAGATGATATCTGTTGGTAAAAAGTGCGTAATTGATTGAAAGTTTTTCATAATCTGTATAAAGACGATGATCTTTATTTGGAAAGGTGTCATGTTTTAAAAGTTTTTGAAACAACAGGTTTTGGTAAAGCGAACGTTTAAGGGTTCGCTCGACTCTGATGAGAGTCGGGTGCCCATCATGCCCTATCAAGATGAGGGTGTGACACATTCTCCTCTTGTCCAAGGAATAGGTGTGCGTTCCATAGGATTCTTAGTATTTAAAATATTATGTTACCTTCTTTTCGATCCTTATCAACGTCAACATCATCATAGGAAATCACTTAGAAGCCAGAACGTGGACATGTGTATAAAAGCACGATAAATACATGGGACATGAATTTGGTTTTTAACTTTAGGCATGAGTACAACCTGATGTGCGAGACATGAAAGGACATTGTAACACCCCGTACCTTTAACCTTAGCTTTGACCATGATCCTAGACTTAGAAAACCAGATAAAGATGTGGGAATTTGAAATTTCCTCTTTAGTTGTAAGATGGTGGTTTACGCCCATGAACAGTGACCGTATTTCAGTATACGGCCCATATTTCAAGTCGTAAACTGGTACCAAAGATTTCTGAGCATTCTGGAATTTGACATTTGGATGTTACATTGTTAAATACGGATCATATTTCAAAATAAGGCCCGTATTTCAAAACGTATTTGAAATTTGGAAAACGTCCTTGATGAAAGTTGTAGAGCTTTGAAATACCTTTCTAACGGTATATTATGGGGGTCAAACAGACATCTGTACAAAGAGTTATGACCATTTTACTGAAGAGACGCAGTGCAGTCCATACGGAATACGGACCGTATTTCAAAATACGGCCCGTATTCCAAAATACGGCCAGTATTTAATTGAGTGTAAAATTCAATTTTCCAGAACAATATATATTCATCCATATCAGTTCAAATCATTATTTTTCATTCCTTCAAGCCCTAGAACGACCTCCTACCATCTTCCATCATCAAGAACACCAAGATAAGCCTACTCTAATTATTCCAAGTCAATTCTAATACACATCCTTGTAATATAAATAAGAAATCATCATTCCTAAACTAGGTTTTTCAAGAAAACCCATCTCAAGGTTGATTTAGGAAATCTTCTTCAAAGTTCAACTCTTTGATTTCTTCTTGAATTGCTAGCTTTCAGGTTTATGTCATCACCTATCGGCTATTTCATTTTCTTTCAAAATGGAATCTTGTCTTATCATCTAAATTCTTTATTATTCTCTCGAGATGTATGTTGTCTATTCGTTCATTTTATGTCGCAATCATAGAGTTGGCAGTTTTGATAAATAAAGTAGAAAATAATAATAATAGATGATTAAGGAAAATCAGAAATGCATTCATAGATTTTGCAATTAAGCTTCCAAAAGATGAAGTAAAGCAAACAGAAAAATCGTGCTATAAAAAGTTCACTACAAGTTCAATCCACCAAGACTCCCGGTGAATCAGGGACAGAGTACAAGTCTAATTCTTCAAAGTCTCTCCTGGTTCAGCACCCCGTATGGTCGGTGTCTTGGTGTTGTGAGTAGTTGTCTTCACTGGTACTTGTTTTGGATTGTCCCCACGGGAGCAAAAGTTGATGACGTGCCCATCTCCATCTTTCCAATTAGCGTAATGGTCTTTTCAAATTCTTAACTTCTTCGATAGTTATCATGTTCACGTTGGCGTTTTCGTGAGTAGGCAAAGGGATTGTTGTCCACGTTGGGCCGAGCTCCAGTGAGCTGGATTGCTCCCTCCTTAATCAAGGCTTCAATTTTGTTTTTGAGCCCATAACAATCTTCAATGTCCTGCCCAACAACTCCAGAATGGTATGCACAGCGCTTGGAACTGTTAAACCATTTTGGAATAGGATTGAGAATTTTCCCTTCAATAGGTTGTATCACGCCTGCTGCTTTCATTCTTTCAAACAATTGAGCCAAGGGTTCAGCGAACCGAGTGTAATTACGGGTGTTTTTGGTGTCATGGTTTGGACGGACTTTATGTGCTGTATGTGGTCGATTTTGGTAAGTGGGAACTTGAACAGTTTGGTATGGACGTGGGTTTTGATAGTGAGGTGTTCGGGGTTGGTAGTAATTTGGTCGGGCATTGTAGACAGGGTAAGTAGTTAGTGGAGCTTGGTAGAGTTCAGCGTAGTTGTAAGGGTAGAAAGGCTGTTGTGGATGGTTAAAGTATGTAATGGCTTGGTTTGGTGGGTTTAGGGAAGTAGTTGTAGGTGGTGGGTTAGTGTTGGTGGGTAAAGGAATGTAAAGAGTATGACCTAGTGATTGATTTGGTGGGTTGACGGGTGGTGGATTAGGAGTAGCATAGGTAGTGTAAGTGGGTGGTTGATTTTGTGGAGGAGTATAGTTAGTGTAAGTGGGTGGCTCACTTTGTGGAGGAGTATAGACGGATGATGGATTTGGTGGGTTTGCGGGGGTGATTGGAGGTAAGTTGTTGTTGGTAGGTGCATTATTTCGAGAAGGAGAATGTTCAGGAACTGGAGATTCGTGATGGAAAACGAGGCGGGTTTGGTGCGACGTCCCTAGGTTCAGGAGGCGGACTTTGGAGTGTAACAGATGAGTTGGTCGTGTTTCTAACCCGATTTAGTTCTGCACGTAGATCCTCGATCTCTTGAGTTAGGCGGGCGATATGTTCATCACGTTGAATAGTAGTTCCGTTTTCGGAAGTCTCGGGGGGATCACCAGAGATCACGATGTTTTCCACACCAGTTGAAATAGGTGCGGCCGGATCAGACATAGTAATTTCATTTCCTTGAACAGCCCAACTACGTTCAGGTAACGATGACGTCTTTGACCTTGTGATGTAAGGATGGTCGGCCATCGAGTGTCAACACGAATCAACTCTCTTTTGGGAATAAAAGAAACATAAAGTAGAAATGATGTCAGTCTCATTAACGCGTCTAGGTAAAGCCATGATCACGTAAAGTCAAGTAAGTCATGTAGCAAATGATTCATCAAATAAAGTCAAACAAGTTGTCAAATAAATGTAAACGATTATATCAAACAATAATAATGCGTCCTAAGATGCATGTGACCTCTTTGTGCCAGAGGTAGGCCTAACGTTTGTTTGAAGGGTAAAGTGTGCCATAATACGTCATCCCGTTACTTTGATTAATTAAACAAATTCTATTTCCCTAAAATTAAGTACAAAAGTAGTGTAATATTTATTACATGCCAAATGAGTACAACATAAAGTGTTTCCTAATCTGAGTAAAGTAAATACAATTTCTTATGTCTAAATTTCAGCTCCGTTTTGTGATGTCATTGATCTTCGTCATTCAATGTACTCCAATGCAAACCCATACCTGTCATCAAAACGTTAGTCATTCCCTCCCTCCTAAAGTTTAATTAATTAGAGCAAATAGTCAATATTTAGGCACAGTTATCCTTCAAACATGTACATAAAGTATGATTAGTGTCACTTGGGGTCGTGAACCCATTTGGACATTTGGGTAAAGTCATCTAATGGGCTTAATACACCAAGGGTATTAAACCTCCTAGGTCATGAAATGTATGCTCTTAATAAAGGGTGTTGGTTTAGCTCTATCCTAGGTTGACTAAGAGAGGGTTTACTAGACGCAAGGTTCCCGAGCGGACAACTCGAGTGAGAAGGCTACGCGGTCTCCGTTATTCGGACACCCCGCGCATACGCCAACTCTCCTAAAATTTGGGATTTTGAAAGAAATTTGCGGGTGCGCAAAACACACCTCACGTGTATGTGTGATAGTGTGAATTTTCCAGAAGTGGAGGAAGTATGAACGGAATGACAGTTTTATCAAAGCGAGTAACACATAAGCGGTTTATATCAAACCAACAGTTTATATCAAACAAACAATTAATAGCATGTAAAAAATAGTTAACAAACAAATAAAGTAATTAAAATAAGCACACAAAGCCTATTTAAACTAAATCCGTTATGGTTAGAACCTAAGTGTCCCCAGCAGAGTCGCCAAGCTGTCATACCACTTTTTAACCGGGTTAAATTAGAAGTACAACACATTGGTGATTCCTATTTTTTGTTTATTTCAAGGAGTCGCCACCTAATTATTTATGGTGAATTAGGACACCTAAAGTTTATTAAAGTTACGTTTAAAGTTAGCTCTGTTTAAGGTCTGCGAAACTTAAGATTCTAGGTAAGGGTTCAATTAGTCTAAAGGGAAGGTATTAGGCATCCTTTAAGACCCATTAACAATGGTTAACCGACCAGACTTATGATTAATTAGGCTTAAGTGTAAATATAGTATTTTTAAATATTTAAGAAAATATCTTGAAAGTATTGCTAAAGTTATAGATAGAAGTAAAATGTTATTTAAAGTAAAATTTGTAGAAAAGTAGTGATTGAATAAAAAGAGTTTAGTTATAAATAAACCAAAAGAAACGGAATGAGTAATGTTCATATGTATTCGGAATATGAATTACGCCAACTAGCAAATTAAAATGTATTTGTAAAGTTATTGCAAGATTAATATTAATGTTTTAACAAATATGTATTTCAAGTGTTCTAAGATAAAAAAAGAGTAAATCTTGATTCTTTTAGCTCGATGTGGTCGTGCTAATTTGAAAAAAAATCAGTCATTCAAATAAATGTTATGGATACTATAAATAGTTTAAAACATAATGGAAGTGAATGTAATTTGTGGAATTAACTACCCATTACTAAACTAATACCCTTAATGTCACTAAGGTTTATCTAAATTAGCAAACAAAAATGTTAGTCATACAATACACATTAAATTCACAAAAAAATAAAAATTGAGGAGGTATGATGTAAATGGGCTCAGCCCACTTTCCAAAGAAAACTGATGTAGTTTGTTGCGGCTGGGCTTCGGCTTGGGCTGATACCAGAGGAATCACGTTGGGCTTTTAGCCCAACGCCAAATGCGGAAGGAAATGACGAGTCGCTTGGACTCGTATGCGATAGTCATGCATAAAAACGAAAGAAAACGATTAGTATGCGATCAATAAACAAGGTTAAACATGTAAAATATAACTCAAAACAAATCAGTATATTATGCATATATCGTGTATATTTAAGTATATTCCATGTGTACACCTTCATAGTCAACAATCAGCAACATGGATCAAGTAAAGTATTATGAGGCTGATTGAGCATATAACAAGAAAAGCAAGCACTTAGAGTATATTAACAGTCATAGCAAACAGTGAGCAGGGATCAGTTAATGGATTGTATTTAATCAGGTTTTAACTAAACATATGTGTATCATGGCTGCTTGACACTTAGGCTTTTTAAAGGCACCAACTGATGACTGCTGAAGTTTTAAACAACATCTTAATCACATTGATATAGTTTGATAACAGCTAACTCACATTTTATCTTAGATTAAGAATCGTGTGGAAGGAACTATCACAAACCACATTAGGATCACTCCCCATTAGTTGTCCTTAAAGATTTTACACTTTCTGATAATAGATCTTGAAATTCAAACTTAATCTTCTACATTACCAAAACCAATCAAGACTGACCAAACGAGCATAAACTTTGAACATACAAGTATAATGATCTGGTTTTCAATTTAAATCATACAAATTCTGGTGTTAAAGCAAAGAGAGTGAACCAGAATGTGATATCTTTATTCGGCCTCAACTTAAAAGAAAAAAAAGAAACTTTAGCTAGACAAACATTTTTTGCTGATTGAGAGGCGTTTCAGAGACTTAAGGACTGAACAGACTTCGCGGAAAAACATAAGCTAAGCAAGCAGGCTTTGGAAATTCTCGATAATCAAAGATGCAAACTTTAAAGACAGAACTAGAGTCAGTTACTCTTCTTCTTTTAGTACAATAGAGGTTTGAAACTTAAGATCCAAAAACATATTTAGACTCATGAAACAAGTACTGGAAATAAACATGGACTAAATCACATTGAAGCTACGTCATACACTTGAACTAAAAATAGTGCAGGCTACAAGTATAGGACAAACTAAACAGCAACCAAGAGCATTCAAACATGTCTAAATCTAAACTAAAGCATAATGAAGGCAAACTAGCAACAAACAATCAAATGAAACAGCAAACTACATCATATAAACATTTAAGCACATCCTTTTCCTTCATTTTCCTTTTAACAATACTGGGCTCCTACTTATTCCTTTTATCTTTCCCGAAACTAATTCCTTCGTTTGAAAATAAATAGAAAAAACATTTTACCAAAGTTCCACTCACACATAAATACAGAACTTACTTGCTAAATACATAACAATGTCCTTATCCAAGGTCTGAGTTTACCTTACCTTGATAATTACCAGCTTAAGACAACATGATATGGGGAATACAAAAAAAAAAGATAACAGGGCAGATTAAGAGGAAACTGGAAACAACAAGTTACAAGCTAGTGGCTGCTAACATAGATGATCAATCACAGGCACTTTGACTAGACGAAAACCAAAATCAACTACTGTTAGCCGATAACTCAATCAGAAACTACTTTCAAGAAGCCTGTACACCAATTTGTTGGTTATGCAAAAAAGAAAACAGTGCACAATGAACTGAAACCAGACAACATTCGGGCTGACTCATTCCCATAAAGTTTACACATCAGTTCCCGGCTTAACAGACACAAACAGAAGCAGACAAACATACATGTGATGAAACAAGCATACCAAAATCACATCTAAGTCATTACGGCACATGATCGATAGATTTCGTTAATAAGTGACTCCAAACACCATTATAAGACTCAACAGAACACTAGCACGAATTCATAGATGATAACAAAATTTAAATCCTACTACGAACATGACACTAGTCGACTTGTCCGACCAAAATGACATAAAGAACATGCATAATCACAAAATGAACTAAACTACCAAAATCGACTGCAAATAGTTAGAACAGAACCTAATGTCAAAAGAGTTACTGACTTTGGTGTATAATACGCAAAATGAAAAAATCCTCATTCTAATGACATCTATGATGTGAAGAAGTATATCAAAAACTAAAACGCTTCCAACGCATAAACACAGAACTCTTAACACACATTAAGCTTCGAGCAAAAATGCAAGAAAGGAAAAAAGGAATAGCACCTCTTGTTGGTGCAGTGAACGGGGGCTCGGGTCTCGGATCTACGTTCGAAGACGACGAATAGAGGGTGCTCTGATTAAACCCAAAACTTAGATTGTATGAAAATATTGTGATTTAGAGTAATATCTGGCTAAAGTTCACCGGAAAAGTGAATTCATGGTCGGAAGATGGTGGGTGTCCCTAAACACTGAATCAATTCCCAAAATCTGAAGATTCATCCCCCCTTCAACTGAATAATTCTTGTAACTTTATAGAGTGAGGAGAGAGAAGAGCGGGAGGACAGAGATTGTCACACCCCATTTTAACCCGGAGTCAAAATTAGGAAGTATGACGTATTGGTGATTCATAGACTCATTTGGACATTTGGTAAGGTTGACTAATGAACTTAATACACCAAGGGTATTAAGCCTCCTAGGTTTAAAATGATGCATGTCCTTACAAGGTTTTGTTTTTCGCTCTACCTAGGTAGACTAAGAGTGGTTTTCCTATGACACAAGGCTCCCCCAAGCGGACAACTTGGAAGTGGAAAGTCCGTGGCCGTCGACTGCACCGCCGATCGACTAAATCCACAAGACCAATCCAACTAAAGGGGTAATTTAGTAGTGCACGGGCGCAAACTGCGAAGCCGCTTTAAGTGTGTGAATATGTGTGAGTTTCCAGGAGTGGAAGAAATATGAACGGAATGCCAATTTAAGGAAAGCAATAACATACATATTACATAGAAAATGCATATAAAGAATAAAACAATAATAAAACATTTAAAAACATATAAAGCAAAAAATACAAAAAAAATAAAGCAAAACAAACAAAACATCCAACAAATTATTTATTAACCTAAGTTGTTATGGTTAAGAACCTAAATTCCCCAGCAGAGTCGCCAAGCTGTCACACCCCATTTTAACCCGGAGTCAAAATTAGGAAGTATGACGTATTGGTGATTCCTATTTCTTTTGTTTTTAAGGAGTCGCCACCTAATTAATTTAACGGTGAATTAGGACACCTAAATACTAACTAAGGTAAAGTTGAAACTAAACCTTCGTTAATAGTCTGCTTAACCAGTGTGATTCTAGGTAAGGGCTCTATATTATCCTAAAGGGAAGGTGTTAGACATCCTTTAGAATCCGTTAACTTACGGTTATCCGACCAAACTTAGGTTAATTAATTATGGTGAGAATTTGTATAAGAGAGGATTTTGAGTGCTTATTTTAAATAAAAATTTATAAATATTGCTAAGGCTTTAAATAAGAGTAATAATGATATTGTTTGAAATGATACTTGTAGAAAACATAATAACGTGTGTAAAAGAAGATTCTAAAAAAAAAATTAAATGAGACTTGAAAATATTGATGAAGCCTCAAATGAAAGATAATATTTAATAAGATTTATAGGAAATGTGATAATTTGCATGAAATAAAACTTACAAGCATTGTTAAGATAAAAATGTCATTTAAAGAAGACTTATAGATATGGCTAAACTTCTAAATAAAATGTTGTTTAACATAAGATTTGTATAAAATGTGATGGTTTGCATATAATGTGATAGTTTTCAAGAAAAGGGCTTATCAAATTTGAATCTTTGAATAAAATTATGTCATATGGATACGGTGACATAGAAAATCTAAACTTATCTACTTATCTTTATAAATAGGATACAAAAGAAGTGAGTTTTCTTTTTCCTTTTATCATTTTTTATTAATTATGCCTAGCTGAAAAAAAGAGTACGCTCGATTGATTCAAACCTGAAGAATTATTTACAAAATAGACTAGAGTTTGTATTTGCGTATTAGCGATATTTTTTTAAATATAATATTTTAAAGTAGCAGAACATGATTTCTTTTACTCCAAGTACGTTATTGAAAATCAACTATCTTAACAAAAAAAAAAAAATATTATAGATACTTTAAATTGACTACCCGTTATATTAAACTAACCCAACGATTCTACTAAGGTTTATCTAAGTTAAGAAAAAAAAAAAAAAAAAAAAGCAGAATAAAAGGTTAGTCACATAATACAAATCAAAATGAAAATGAAATAAGGAAGAGAAAATCAAATGGACCCAGCCCGTTTTGGGGCTGTTGGATCCATTTGCTATTGGGTTTCGGCCCATTAGTTTTTTTTTTTTTGTATCGCTGTGGTTCTGGGCTGCTGTTGGGCTGGACACGGAGAAGAATTTGTTGGGCATTTGACCCAACATTGGATGCGGAGGAAGATGAGTCCCCCGGACTCATATGCGATGTTCATGCGTAAGATGAAAAGAAAAGGATTAGGATATAATCAAATGAATAAGATCAAAGCACGTAAACTATACGCTCAAAGCGGATTAGATATATGCGGTGTATAATTCATGTATATTCCATACATACATATGTATAACCGATCGAACATGCTTGCAATATCGGAATCATAACGAAAAGATCAAGCAAAACAGCCAAACCGAACATGCTCCCCAGATCTGATTTATTTTTGCACTTCACTAAATATAGCGATCCGTAAGCAACTTAATGACTTTTAATTAACACAGCGGATTGCCTCTGATTGATATATCAAACAATCTCCAAACCAAGCGAACATGGGTTAATGCATGTAAACTGGATAAAACTAAATAACATTCCTGTCATGCCACTTGATGTTTCAACATCAATCGATCAACGACACCCCTTAAGACACTCATAGAATTCCCTAAGATATGCTTCCCATTATAAGACATAATGTTTTAATGGTTGGTTTAGACCGGTAGACCAACAGAGGGACCAGTTTCGGACAATATGGATATAGAGAAAAAGTGCACAATCAAACAGGGATTTAATTAGATAGATTAGATGTAGGCGGAGCACATACGAGACACCTAAATTTGGCATGAAAACAAAAGGTTTACAGGCAAACAACCTGCCCACATATATTTACTGCTACAAAGACATGAAGTTAATCACTTATAAGACTAAAACAGAAACGACTACTGAAATTAAAAGAAACACTGCTTAGTAACCTGCAATTACAATACTAGTATTGCAAATTAGGCCAGTAGTGTGCACTTTCACCCTTCTTTTATGAACGTACCAAGAGACAAAAGCTTAGGCTCGGAAACAGGTTTCACAGAGCAAAATAAACAGAGACTAGACTCCTTCAACGTTATTAGTTTAGATAAGCAGGCATTTAGCTAAGTTTCTTAGGAGATTAATTCATGTATGCAATAGCACGGTTTAGCATTTACAAAAGGGAGTTAAAGAAGATCCATCCACTGCAACAATTAAGCAGTCATGATCATAATAAGGTGAGCACGCTTTCAACATGTCCTTTTAAGCAGTTCAGGTTAATATCTTATTCTTAAAGTTGTATGAGACACAAACATCATGAAGAGGAGGGACACTGTGATCTAAATCTGTTCATAGATGAAACAATTTAAGCGAGAGAAGGAAAAAATATCACTGATCAAGTTGGACCCTGAAAATAACATTCAAACACAACCTTGCAGTTAACTGGTAGGCCGTTCAAATCATTACACTATCATAAGCTTTATTAACTAACACAATAAAACTTAAATAACTATACTAGTAAGAACATAGATAAGCAGATACCATAAGGTTTTCAATTAATCCATAAGTGACACAACAAAATGCCCAGTTATGCACCTAAATAATCAGAGATAACTAAAAAGTAAAACATTCTTTCATATATGCTAAGCAGATCCCTCCAGAGGCTCAGGTTTACACTAAACATCAGATCCTAATCAAATTTGAGCTAAACATGATAACTAACTACCGCATTCATACCAAAACTAAGCTCTTAAAACTAGTTCCAGACTAAATTAAGCACATAAGAAACTATATAATCACAGAAAATTAAATATTACTGAAATTGAACTAAAAGGAGAAGGATTTATTTTTGTTCAAATAATACATTGTTTGAAAGTCCTAAAGGCCGTGGTCTCTTCTGTTATACCCCAGTAGATTTGTCAAAAAAAAATGTTAACAACATACCACTGATGAAACGGTTTTTCCCTTTTTCTCCTTTTTTATAAAAATGTTAACAACATACCACATACAAACATATTTTTCACAAGCTATGTGTAATCTTTAAGAAAATACAGGAGTATTAATGCATGTTCCTCTACGGAAAGTAACTCAACCCACACATAACATATATATTTTTTTTATTTTTTTTATGGTAGCATTTTAACAGGCAGGCTTCTGCTTTAAAAAAAAATCACAAACGCAGAATCATGAACACACAACCAAGAACTAAGCGGAACTGAAAAGGAATAGCACTGACCTTTTCCGGGTGCAGCGAAGTGGGTACGGGACTTCGATTCACACTCGAAACACTTCAAATTCGATGTCGCGAGACTCGAATTCGCGACAAACGCAGAGCAGACGAAAACAATTGTTTGAGTATTTTTTGATTCGATGTTTCGTGATATTGTGATAGCTAAAAGAAAATACTTTGCAGGGGTTTCTTGAACCGAAAAATCGGCTACTGGGAATTTGCTGAATCAAAAGGATCCTGTTCTTTGGGAATGTTTTCAATCCAAAAATAGGGGTTCAAGAACTCGTTTTTGTAAGGGGATTTTTTGATTTTATGGTTTCAATTCTTGAGGGGTTTCCTGAATCCAAAAATCCTCTCCGTTTCTTGAGGTAATTTTATGAACCAAAAAAAAAACCCCCCGTTTCTTGGCTTGGACAACGATTATATATAGGGCGAATTGGGGTTTTCTTCGACGAAGAGAGAGAGAGAGGAGCGGGGGGGACAAGACGAGTGTGGAGGGAACAGAGGGAAGGAAACAAGGAGAAGTGGGGGGAAGCGGAGAAGAAGGGAACGACGTGGTGGCGGGGGACAGGGAATAGTGGGAGCGGCGGTGGTGGGGTGAAGACGAGGGAAGAGGAGCGAGAGAGGTTGAGGAAGGAGCGACGGAAAGGGGGAAATGAGGTGAAACCCTTTTAGGGTTTCCCTTATTTTGGGTGAGAATGAATTGGACCCGGTCCATTTGTGGACCGGGTCAAATTTTAGACTGATTATTAAAAGGATAGACTAGTAAATTAAAACACGTACTAGTCTAAAAATTGAGATAAAAATTATGGTTTAGTCCAAAAAAATTTTAGGGGTGAGTCGGACTTTGATTTGGGTCCGGTAAGTCAAAATACGGATCGAGTGCAAGAAATAGTTTGGCTTCTAAATTTGAATAAGAGACCTATTTAAATAACTTGTGTTAAAATATCGCTTATCATGAAATATGCAAACATTAATGCTTACATAAAAAATGGCGTTGTAATAGTCGTGCAATAATATTTCGAAAATCCACAGTAAGATAAATACTATTGTTTAATTATGCAAAGATAAATGCGATGCGTGTGCGTAAGCTGGTAAAATACTGAAATGATAAAAATTGTGAACTGTAATAATAATAATAATAATAATAATAATAATAATAATAATAATAATAATAATAATAATAATAATAATAAGTAACTGAAATATAATAATGAAACCCCGGTTTTGATAAAAGGCTAATAATCATAGTAAATATAATATATATATTTTTTAATTTTCCACAAAATGTTAGGAGCATAAATAGGTATTTTGGAAGAGAGGCGGGACAAAATTGGGTGTCAACAACTTGTCCCTCTTTGCCCGGTAATGATGAAAAAGTTGTCGGGGAAAGACGTTGACTCAGTAGCCTATTTTGTCCCGGCTAAAGGGAACTTGAGAGGATTATGACCGAACTCCGGTCTCTGAGTTGCCTACATATCTCCGGTTGTACGAGAATCAGGTCGAGTGTAGTTCTAGGATACTTACGACACTTGAACCCCGATTGGCGCGAAGCTTGCAAAATATTGTCCCAGTGTTGAATTATGATAACACTAGGTATTATGATAGAAACTTGAGAATTCTTGAAAAATTGAATTGATAGAATGCAAGAGAATACTTGTAATTAGAGATGAGTGTTCGAGGTAGATCTTTGACCCGTGTCGAGAAGTCTGATTATCCTTCCCGACAAATTGCCCCAGTTCGCTGCCGAAGAAAAAGTTCCACGATTTGATGTGTGATGCCAACTTCGATATTTGTTCGAAGCCACCAGCTAAAAACAATTGTTAGCAATAAAGAAATAATATGTATAAATAAGACAGGGTTGGAGAAGTTACACTTGTAACCCTGTTTCGAAAGTTGAATCCACATTCCGGAGGTGGGTGCCTGAATTGAAATATAAAATATCCGCATTCGGAGGTGGATGCCTGAACTAAAATATAAGATTCCCGCATTCGGAGGTGGGTGCCTGAACTTGAATATAAAATACCCGCCTTCGGAGGTGGGTGCCTGAACTTGAATATAAAATACCCGCATTCGGAAGTGGGTGCCTGAAATAAAATATAAGATACCCGCATTCGGAGGTGGGCGCCTGAACTGAAATATAAGATACCCGCATTCGGAGGTGGGCGCCTGAACTGAAATATAAGATACCCGCATTCGGAGGTGGGCGCCTGAACTGAAATATAAGATACCCGCATTCGGAGGTGGGCGCCTGAACTGAAATATAAAATACCCGCATTCGGAGGTAGGCGCCTGAACTGAAATATAAAATACCCGCATTCGGAGGTGGGCGCCTGAACTGAAATATAAGATACCCGCATTCGGAGGTGGGCGCCTGAACTGAAATATAAGATACCCGCATTCGGAGGTGGGCGCCTGAACTGAAATATAAAATACCCGCATTCGGAGGTGGGCGCCTGAACTGAAATATAAAATACCCGCATTCGGAGGTGGGTGCCTGAACTGAAATATAAAATACCCGCATTCGGAGGTGGGCGCCTGAACTGAAATGTAAATCCATGTCCACTTCCACGATACAAAAATGTAAATCCACATCCACTTCCACAGTGCAGAAAAATAAATCCACGTCCACTTCCACAGTGCAAAAAATATAAATGCACGTCCGCATTTCACGGTACAAAAATGTAAATCCACATCCACTTCCACAGTGTAGAAAAATAAATCCACGTCCGCATTTCACGGTACAAAAAATGTAAATCCACATCCACTTCCACAGTGCAGAAAAATAAATCCACGTCCACTTCCACAGTGCAAAAAATATAAATCCACGTCCGCATTTCGCGGTACAAAAAATGTAAATCCACATCCACTTCCACAGTGCAGAAAAAATAAATCCACGTCCACTTCCACAGTGCAAAAATATAAATCCACGTCCGCATTTCACGGTACAAAAAATGTAAATCCACATCCACTTCCACAGTGCAGAAAAATAAATCCACGTCCGCATTTCACGGTACAAAAAATGTAAATCCACATCCACTTCCACAGTGCAGAAAAATAAATCCACGTCCACTTCCACAGTGCAAAAAATATAAATCCACGTCCGCATTTCGCGGTACAAAAAATGTAAATCCACATCCACTTCCACAGTGCAGAAAAATAAATCCACGTCCACTTCCACAGTGCAAAAAATATAAATCCACGTCCGCATTTCGCGGTACAAAAAATGTAAATCCACATCCACTTCCACAGTGCAGAAAAAATAAATCCACGTCCACTTCCACAGTGCAAAAAAATAAATCCACGTCCACTTCCACAGTGCAAAAAATATAAATCCACGTCCGCATTTCGCGGTACAAAAAATGTAAATCCACATCCACTTCCACAGTGCAGAAAAAATAAATCCACGTCCACTTCCACAGTGCAAAAATATAAATCCACGTCCGCATTTCACGGTACAAAAATGTAAATCCACATCCACTTCCACAGTGCAGAAAAATAAATCCACGTCCACTTTCGTGGTGCAAAAATATAAATCCACGTCCACTTTCACTGTACAAAAAATAAATCCACCTCCACTTTCACAAACTTTAAAAATAAATCCACTTCCACGTCCACAATGTTCATATGAATCCACATTCTTTCTCACGATATAAATCTACTTCTACTTCCACGTCCACATCCACAATGTAAATCCACGTCCACTAAAAAAAATAGTATTGTAGAAAGGTATCCGCATTTATATCCACATCTTAATCCGTGTTCCGTTTGTGAGGGAAGTTAAATCCATAATTATCCCCACAATTTAATATACGACGCAAGATTTCAATCTTGTTATCTTATTAAAATACCACATTCTAAAAGAACTTGTTAGCGACTTGAAATAAATAAAAATGTACAAAGTGATGACAAAGTTGAGGAATTCAAACCAATAACAGGTGTCCCATGTCAGTATCCACTTTGAAGAAGGTTAAATCCACGATTATGTGCACTTGATCCATCGAGAAATGCCACGAGCTAAAACAACTGTTAGTGGTAAGAATATGTAAATAGCTGGGTTTGAAAGAATTACGCTCGCAGTCCCTAGTTGGGAAGATAAATTCATGTCCACTGTTGCGATCAAAATTTCATGAAGAGTGGAACAACGTCCATCGTTTAGCGCAGGCTGACTTTACATCCACATTGAAGAATATTTGCCTTTTGAAGAAAGCTAACTCTTTGATCACGTGCATAATTAAAATTTTAAGAAGAGTCAAATATGCACCACATTCATGTTAATGAACCTGTCTCATCAAAGAAAAATTGTGAGTTTAAAAGAAAATTGGTTGACTTGTGCAGGTCGGGGAACTTGGCCTTTGAATTGATCCTTGTTTCGGTCGCGTTCACGTTCTTCGATACCTCATTCCATATTTTGCCTTGCCTGGGGAGTTTCAGTCATAAAAGTGTATTTTGCAAAAATAAGAATAACGAGATTTGGATGATTTCGAAGGGAAATACTTAGTGGCTCTAATAGGTAAAATGATTAGGAAGACTCTATTTTTGAATTTATCCGCATTTTAGAAATATATGGATGGACTTTTATTTAAAATTGTTAAACATTTAAGACCACTTTTATGCTACTTCTAAAAATTTGTCCCAGTTTTCAGTCCTGGAGACACTTGGCTCTAAACGATTAAAAAGTGAGAACTTATAATGAAAGTTTTTGGAAGCGATTTGACCGATTTCAAAATTTTGTCCCAGTTTCAAGTCCTGGAGGCACTTGGTTCTAAACAATCGAAAAGTGAGAAAGTTGTAATGAAATTTTTTGAAAGTGATTTGACCGATTTCAAAAATTTGTCCCAGTTTCAAGATACTAGGACATATGAATTTAAATAGTAGGAAGGCCAAAATCTTATATAAAAATCCTTATGTATTTTATAGGAACCAAAATGGTTGGACAAACCGAAGATATTAAAAATTTCAAAATAGAAGGGCCGAACCCACCTCGGGTTGCCTACGTATCCCAAAGGAATCAGGCCAGACGTAGTTCGTGAGCAAAATAAGAACTTTTCAGTTTTTGTTTTTAATAAAAGTGAGGGCCGAACCCGATATGGGTTGCCTACGTATCCAAAAGGAAATCAGGCCACACGTAGTTCGACTCATACAACAAAACACTGAAATATTTTGAAAAAATGGCCGAACCCGATGTGGGCTGCCTACGTATCCAACGGGAAGTCAGGCCAAACGTAGTTCCAACCACAAACAAAGATACTGAAATGATTTGAAAAGAGTGGCCGAACCCGATGTGGGCTGCCTACGTATCCAACAGGAAGTCAGGCCAAACGTAGTTCGTTACAAAACAAAAATGACAAACTCTGAATTCAAAAAGGCCGTAACAAAACATAGAGGCAGCATGACAAAAGGAACTAAATGTTCTAGTTGATGCCTCCGGCCTATTACAAAGGAAATTTAAACTTAAATTACTGAAACTCCCGGCGGGCTGGGGCTAAGATAGAAGTTCAATTCTGCAACTCAGGTCCTGGCTCAACAGCCTATAAAGTCAATATTTCAGCAAAGTCTTTGATTATCACAGCATGATCATCTTCATCTTCCACGAACAGGTTCTTGATTCCCTCCACGATATCATCATAGGCAACCTCAATAATTAGATCTGAAGGTTTTGAGAAAGTTTGATCAATGGTAGGAATAGGTTTTGGCAATGGAACCTCTTTCTTTTTATTCTTTCGTGCTTTCTTCACTTCTTTCTCAGTTGGCTCATATCCCAAACCGAATGTAAACTGTTGCGTAGGGAGAACGACTGGCTCAACCCGCCCATTTAATGTCTTCCCTAGCCCAAATCCAGGTTGGTACCCATTTCTCAGCATTTCTTTTGCAACCATAATCGCGGCGCATGACCTTTTAAACTCTTGAGTTTGACAGACTTCACCCACTTTAGTGACATTCACAACCTCCCAAGCGTGGTAAGCTGCTCCGTCGAACCCTCCTTCTGCCTCAATGAATGGGATGGATTGCTCTCGATAGAAAGACGTATCCCCTTCTCCATGTATACATATTTGTTGCTGATCCCACTCGAATTTGACAGTTTGGTGCAAAGTAGATGGTACAGCCCCAGCCAGATGTATCCACGGTCTTCCTAACAGCATGTTGTATGTCGTGGAAATATCCAGTACTTGAAAATCCATAATGAATTCAACAGGACCAATCAACACTTTCAACTCTATTTCTCCAATAGGGCGCCTTTGAGCCCCATCAAATGCTCGAATATTCACATCACTTGTCTTGAGCTCACTAACATTATATCCGATCTTCTTCAGACTTGTTAATGGACAGATGTTAAGTCCAGAACCCCCATCAATCAACACTTTAGCCACAAACATGTTACGACACTTGACAGTTATATAGAGCGCTTTGTTATGCATGCATCCTTCTGGCGGCAGTTCTTCATTATCGAAACTGATTCGATGACTGTCAAGCACGCGCTCGATCATCCCAGCTAACGCCTCACTAGTTGTTTCACTTGGAACATATGCTTCATTCAAAATCTTCAAGAGTGCATTTCTGTGCACATCCGAACTCAAAAGCAAAGAGAGAATAGGAATTTGGGCATTGGTCTTTTTCAACTGATCCACAACTGAGTACTCACTAGCTTTAATTTTCCTCAGAAATTCTTCTGCTTCGAATTCAGTCACGACCCTTTTGGGAGGTACGTTGGTTTCCTTAAGTTGCCCCAATCTAACTAGTTCTTCTGGAGAATAGCACCTCCCAGACCTTGTCATTCCTGACGTCTTAGCCTTGTCAGTGATCGTGTCCTTTCCTCGACACTCCATCACAGTTTGTTGATAATTCCATGGTACGACTTTTGTATCGAGCACTGGCAACTGATTTGGTGCTCGAACTACTTCCACAGGTATTGATGAAGCTCCTAATATCTCGACAGGCACACAACCCCTTATCACTACAGCCGGAGAAGCAACGGCTACAAAATCATGATCCTCCACACGATCCACAGGCACTATAAATTCGGCTGGGTCGTCAACATTTTCATCTATTCCAATCATATTTATCGTGGCCCCATAATGGGTCGGGAGTGGATTGTTAACCACATTTGGTGTTGGTGGTTTGACCGTGATTTTTTTTGCTTCAATAAAATCCTCAACCTTATGCTTCAATGCGTAACAACGATCAGTGGAATGGCCTTTTACCCCCGAATGATATGCACATGTTTTAGTGGGATCAAAGCTTCTGGGTAATGGATCTGGAATTCTACCTTCCACAGGATATACTAAGCCTGAAGCTTGCAGCCTTTCAAAAACAACGCTCAGTGGCTCTCCTAATGGTGTGAAATTGCGAAATGGTTTATTTGGGCGAGGTGCGGATGCATTGTTTGGATGATGAGTTTGTGATGGTGGAGTTGGATATGTTGGTGGTCGTGGAGCTCGATATGCTGGTTGTGTGTTGTAAACAGGGTTGTATCTTGCTTAGAATACCACTCCAAGGCTTTTCCACTCAAACTCTGATTGAATAGTTTGACTCTTATCCCTTCATTCTTCCCCACACCAATCAACTTTTCACAATAGACTTTCAAATGGAAGAAAGGGTTCCCCGACCCATCAAACTTCTCAAATTTTGGAATCTTGTAACCTGGTGGCAATTCTACCTCAGGAAATGCACATAATTCTTCATATCTCACGCTTTGGTTACTACCAAGTCCACGCAAACTTCTCATGGCATCCTCCAAACTTTTGAGCTTTCTATTTATCATTTCATCATTAATTGACCGTGCCTCATTTTCAACTTCGACATAATGATCAACATCTGTGCGACATTGTCCCTGGATTTGTGTCATGGGTGGAGCTGTGGTATAAGTATATACTGGCGGAACTTGATGTGTATTGGTAACATCATGTGCCGGTGGTATGAACTGAGTTTTTGAAGAGGTGGCTGTAAATAAAAGGGGAGCATTTTGAGTGAGGGGTTCGGAACGAACCGGCTGAGAGGTGGTAAAATAATTTGCTTGGTTAAATTCGTCCAAATTTGGGAATGGATGTGGCATAGGCAAAGTCTGACGAACTCCCTGGGACGGAGTCATATGTGGCGGTGTTTGAGAAAATGACCGGTTGTGAAGTACCATATGACTTAGTTCGGCAACTCGTCGCTCCAGACGAGCAATGGTCTCCAAATGTGTTTCTGATTCTTTGGAGGATGTGGGATCACTCGCGATCGGTAAACTAAGAGATGGCTCAGATGAAGTGGTTGCATTGATCAAACTTTGCTCCATTTTAGAACGAGTCTTTTTAGTTAACCAGGCGATTAGTGATGAGTCAGAGTCTGATTTCTTGGCTCTAGACCGTGTGAAATATGGATGCTCCGCCAGTTCCCCTTCAGCACAAGTCAACCTTTTATTTTGAAAATAAGTTTTAAAAAGAAAAAATGATAAAATAAGAAAAGAAAGAAAAAAAAAATGAGTCAGTATACGGTAAGGACATATTATTGCATATAAACACATTATTGCACATAATACATCACGTTTTATAATGCAAGGGACCTCTTTATGCCAGAGGTAGGCCTAACGAATATTTGAAGGACAAACATGTCTTTTATGTATCATTCCACAACTCCTCCTAAAAGTAATTTGCAAGAATGCCAATAATACATCTCAAAATCAACCTAAGATATCTAATACTTCAACTTCACTAATTTCCTTTGGTTGTCTTCAACCTCCGGCATTAATTTAATGCTCCACGGCAACCTGCAACAAAATGTCAATTTCCTTGAAATATTTATCTATAGAGTACTAGGTCCACATATTCCACATATTTGTCCTTCAAATAATGCACATAGATAGTGAATAGTGTCACTTAGAGTCATAGACTCATTTGGACATTTGGTAAGGTTGACTAATGAACTTAATACACCAAGGGTATTAAGCCTCCTAGGTTTAAAATGATGCATGTCCTTACAAGGTTTTGTTTTTCGCTCTACCTAGGTAGACTAAGAGTGGTTTTCCTATGACACAAGGCTCCCCCAAGCGGACAACTTGGAAGTGGAAAGTCCGTGGCCGTCGACTGCACCGCCGATCGACTAAATCCACAAGACCAATCCAACTAAAGGGGTAATTTAGTAGTGCACGGGCGCAAACTGCGAAGCCGCTTTAAGTGTGTGAATATGTGTGAGTTTCCAGGAGTGGAAGAAATATGAACGGAATGCCAATTTAAGGAAAGCAATAACATACATATTACATAGAAAATGCATATAAAGAATAAAACAATAATAAAACATTTAAAAACATATAAAGCAAAAAATACAAAAAAAATAAAGCAAAACAAACAAAACATCCAACAAATTATTTATTAACCTAAGTTGTTATGGTTAAGAACCTAAATTCCCCAGCAGAGTCGCCAAGCTGTCACACCCCATTTTAACCCGGAGTCAAAATTAGGAAGTATGACGTATTGGTGATTCCTATTTCTTTTGTTTTTAAGGAGTCGCCACCTAATTAATTTAACGGTGAATTAGGACACCTAAATACTAACTAAGGTAAAGTTGAAACTAAACCTTCGTTAATAGTCTGCTTAACCAGTGTGATTCTAGGTAAGGGCTCTATATTATCCTAAAGGGAAGGTGTTAGACATCCTTTAGAATCCGTTAACTTACGGTTATCCGACCAAACTTAGGTTAATTAATTATGGTGAGAATTTGTATAAGAGAGGATTTTGAGTGCTTATTTTAAATAAAAATTTATAAATATTGCTAAGGCTTTAAATAAGAGTAATAATGATATTGTTTGAAATGATACTTGTAGAAAACATAATAACGTGTGTAAAAGAAGATTCTAAAAAAAAAATTAAATGAGACTTGAAAATATTGATGAAGCCTCAAATGAAAGATAATATTTAATAAGATTTATAGGAAATGTGATAATTTGCATGAAATAAAACTTACAAGCATTGTTAAGATAAAAATGTCATTTAAAGAAGACTTATAGATATGGCTAAACTTCTAAATAAAATGTTGTTTAACATAAGATTTGTATAAAATGTGATGGTTTGCATATAATGTGATAGTTTTCAAGAAAAGGGCTTATCAAATTTGAATCTTTGAATAAAATTATGTCATATGGATACGGTGACATAGAAAATCTAAACTTATCTACTTATCTTTATAAATAGGATACAAAAGAAGTGAGTTTTCTTTTTCCTTTTATCATTTTTTATTAATTATGCCTAGCTGAAAAAAAGAGTACGCTCGATTGATTCAAACCTGAAGAATTATTTACAAAATAGACTAGAGTTTGTATTTGCGTATTAGCGATATTTTTTTAAATATAATATTTTAAAGTAGCAGAACATGATTTCTTTTACTCCAAGTACGTTATTGAAAATCAACTATCTTAACAAAAAAAAATAATATTATAGATACTTTAAATTGACTACCCGTTATATTAAACTAACCCAACGATTCTACTAAGGTTTATCTAAGTTAAGAAAAAAAAAAAAAAAAAGCAGAATAAAAGGTTAGTCACATAATACAAATCAAAATGAAAATGAAATAAGGAAGAGAAAATCAAATGGACCCAGCCCGTTTTGGGGCTGTTGGATCCATTTGCTATTGGGTTTCGGCCCATTAGTTTTTTTTTTTTTGTATCGCTGTGGTTCTGGGCTGCTGTTGGGCTGGACACGGAGAAGAATTTGTTGGGCATTTGACCCAACATTGGATGCGGAGGAAGATGAGTCCCCCGGACTCATATGCGATGTTCATGCGTAAGATGAAAAGAAAAGGATTAGGATATAATCAAATGAATAAGATCAAAGCACGTAAATTATACGCTCAAAGCGGATTAGATATATGCGGTGTATAATTCATGTATATTCCATACATACATATGTATAACCGATCGAACATGCTTGCAATATCGGAATCATAACGAAAAGATCAAGCAAAACAGCCAAACCGAACATGCTCCCCAGATCTGATTTATTTTTGCACTTCACTAAATATAGCGATCCGTAAGCAACTTAATGACTTTTAATTAACACAGCGGATTGCCTCTGATTGATATATCAAACAATCTCCAAACCAAGCGAACATGGGTTAATGCATGTAAACTGAATAAAACTAAATAACATTCCTGTCATGCCACTTGATGTTTCAACATCAATCGATCAACGACACCCCTTAAGACACTCATAGAATTCCCTAAGATATGCTTCCCATTATAAGACATAATGTTTTAATGGTTGGTTTAGACCGGTAGACCAACAGAGGGACCAGTTTCGGACAATATGGATATAGAGAAAAAGTGCACAATCAAACAGGGATTTAATTAGATAGATTAGATGTAGGCGGAGCACATACGAGACACCTAAATTTGGCATGAAAACAAAAGGTTTACAGGCAAACAACCTGCCCACATATATTTACTAGACGAAGCGCTACTAGACGAAGTTGCATCATAAAACAACTTCGCAAGTCTTTTTTCTGCAAAGAGCTTATTGGCTAAGACTTTTGATAGTTGTGCAAAAGGAATACATGTGAAAGTTGTAAATGCATGGTTAAAAGTCTAAGTGAGAGATTGTTAGGGTATGTATCATTAACCATGCGTTTAGATATGGTATATTCTAACAATTGTCATGGTTAAAAGTCTAAGTGGGAGATTCTTGGGGTATATACTATTAACCATGTGTTTGGATATAGTTTATTACAGAACAATTATTCATTCATTTTTTTAATAAAGAGTTAAATAGATCATGTACTAGGATGTGTGTCCTTTACTTATATAGTAGACGATTTAGTGTATAGAGTTTAGCTTATACACGAAAGATTAAATCATTAGTTCTTATAAGTATAAAGTTTATGCTCACAATCTAAGATGGAAATTGGGCAAAGCTATCGGTATGATTATAGCATAAGATTAAATATAATGTACCTTCATTATGGGAACGGTATAGTTTCGTCTTCTTGTGCTAGTACATTTAGTATGTATTGAACGAACCAATTAGAGATAAGTATTTTTGTACTGAATATATAAAACATCCTCTCTAGCTCATTAAATGTAGTTATAATCTTAATCTTGATATGATTATTATGATATATGTGATTTGTTCATTATTTTGATTTATTAAAAGGTACGACTCAATTGCGGGTCTATGTATTCCTGGTAAATTGGATAATAGCAAAATACATTTGTGAAATAATAATTAGTTCATAGAATTCATGCCTCAACTTTGAGATTGATGATACCCCTTTATGAATGCTTATAAGTCTCATGTGAAAACCTTGCAGGTGAATTTTGTATCCGTCACGTGATATAAGTTAAGCGGGAAATATAAAGGATTCAATTAGTCAATGAATTATATTGTCCGTAATTTAATTTAACTTATTGGTATCTGTAATCTTAACATGGGGAATTAAATAAGTTTTAATGTATGATTTCGAAATTGAACTGAGGAGTGCAATTATGAATTTTTAGTGGAATAATTCGTAATTTATTATGGTAAGATTAATTCAGATATTTTGAATTAATTCCATAATAAGAAGTCTCGCTAATTAAATTATGTGTTCCCTGTTGTGCCCGAATAATAAAGAATTAAATGGAATCTGATTTCCTGGTGGAAAAAAAAAGACCTAGCAGGTTTGGGAAAAGGGTTTAAACCCTAAAACCTGTAGTTATAAAAATGCTCTTATTCCATAAGAAGGCTAGGGTTTTACAAGTTTCTACACTTTTTCATAGAAATTCGCCCGCACGAATTTTGCAGATTCTGGTATTATTCGGGTTACACAGTAGAAGACCGTGGAACTGGAGGATGAATGCGTGGATGGTTTTTGCTCGTGCTTGAAGGCTAGATTCCAGGTTGCATTCACGCTTCAAGAGATAAGTATAAATTTTATGTTTGATTAATATCTTTATTATGTGTTGTCTATATTACATGCAAGTTCAATCCTGGCTATTTGCTTCTGCTGTTTATGTTGTATTCCATCAACATCTAATTAAATGTAACTTTAAGAAATAGAAAAAATATAATAAGTAAAAGAAAACTTTCCCCACCCGCAGGCGTCCCCTCATTTTTTCAACCCCTGGAGTCCTAGGAGGCGTTTGGACATGCGATTTCATCTCATGAGATGAAATCAGCGTTTGGACATGTGATTTCATCTCATGAGATGAAATCTCAAATCATCCAAAAAGGCATGATTTGGGATTCCAAATCATGATTTCAAATTTCTTAAATGTAAAAGTTGACCCATAAGTTTATATTTTGTAAAAATAGTCAATAAGTTGGTAGATATATTTACCAATCATTTATATCAAATATTAAAATATCTACAAGTTGGTAGTATATTTATAACAAATTTACTCTTACCAACCATGTATTAAAGAGTAGTTACACTATAACTCGTGTTCAATTTTCCATTTTATTGAACTAAAGTTTGATCAAATGATGTTGTATTTTTTAGAAAGACCTTCTAGCAGCGTAAATTTTGTTATGAACTATGACTTGCTCATTTGGTAAGATTGTATAAGAATTGGGAAGGTTTTGATAGTTATCACAACTTGCGGGGTTTTTATGTCTATAAGAAAAAATACAACTTAAAAAATTCAAATTGCATGTTCAAACATAATTTCAAATCATGATTTCATCTCATGATTTCAAATCACATCCAAATGGCTCCCTAGAACATCACCTTATTCTTCGTTGGGTTGCATAAGAATAATTAATTCTTTTTGCTGTCAATTTCTTATTCATTTGTTGAGTCTTTTCACATCTCAATCATAACTAATATCATCATCTAGTTACTAGCTAAGTCGACTTTCAGGGGCTATCTAGGTAGTTATATTAGCCATAAAACGTGATAACTGAAGTTTAGAAAAAAAGTTGTCTAATCGGAATAGCTAGTAACTTGAATAAACTTTCTCCCATCGTAAAAGTTGATATTCCAGCTAAGAGAAAACGACATAAATGATCCCTTAATTATGAGGGTATAAGTTCAAAATAATCTCTTAATTATGCACTTAATAGTTTTGGTACTTTAAATTTGTCATAAGTTAACAAAAATGGTCTCTTAACTATGAGGATAGGTTAAAAATAGTCCCTTAAGTATGCACTTAACGGTTTTGGTCCTTTAAGTTCTTTAAAAGTTAACACTTTTAGTCTCCGTTAAAATATCCATCGAACTTTGTTTGTTAGATAGAACAATGAAGAAAAAAAGAGAAAATTAGCTAGAACTCACGTTTAGAAGTACACACTACTAAAAAAGGGTCAAATACCTCGGGACAAAACCAACGGACGTTCGTCGGTTATAGTGCAAAACCGAGGAAAAACCAACAGACTTGATAATGTCAGAAAATAGTGCCTTGGAACACAAAAATAGACGGACTCAGTCAGTTAAAATCGAGGGAGTTCACTGGCTAGGTAAAATATACTAAACTTGGTTTTTATTGAAAATTCGGTATAAAAATAAATACTTTCATTGTAGTGATTTAAAAAAAAAAAAACGTTTCCGTGCATTTTTTCCCAAAAATAACCCACCGTCGTCCATCGATTTCTGTTAATTTTTTTAAAAAAAAGTCATTTGTTTTCTGATAGTGTCCTTCAGTTCTATCCGTCGATTTTCGTCCATCGGTTTATCACTTGTTTTAAGTAGTGACAATTTTTGTACTTTTTACCATTTCTAAGTATGGTGTATTTTACATCCTCGATGGACTACCTCGGTTTTAACCGACATACTCCGTTGGTTTTTGCGTTTCGATACATTATTTTTTGACATTATCAAGTTTGTAAGGTTTTTCTCGGTTTTGCACTATAATCGACGAACATCCGTTGGTTTTGTCCCGCGAGGTATTTGACCCGATTTTTTAGTAGTGTGTTCCTCTAAATGTGACAACAACAACAACAACAGCCCAGTGAAATCCCACATCTTGGGGTCTGGGGAGGGTATAATGTACGCAGACCTTACTCCTACCAAGGTAGGATGGCTGTTTCCGAGAGACCCTCGGCTCAATAGAAGCATAAAAAGGGGGTCAGATAAGGTTAAAAGATTTAAAACGATATTGCAATGAAATAATGCAAGCGACACAGTAAAACAGGATAATCAAGGAATTCAAAGCGATATGGAACTGCAAATCACGAAAGCGGCACAGATAAAATAGAGTAATCAAAGTACAGAAAGTAGCAAACAATAACATAAATCAAAGCACAAGAAATTATAATGCGCTAATGCGCCTACTAATAAGGAAAGATAACGAGACTTATATACTAGCCTTCTACCCTAATGTGGGTCCTCCACACCTTCCTATCTAAGGTCATGTCCTCGGTAAGCTGTAACTGCGTCATCATCCTATCGTTGACTCTCCTAACCTCCACCACCTGATCCCTTAAATCACTATCTACTAAAATGCCTACCCCATTCCTATACTTCGATCTACCAGAGAACCAAAGCTTATACCCGTCTACCTCCTTAGCTTTAGGTCCTACCCATTTGGTCTCTTGGACACAAGCTGTATTAATCTTCCTCCTCTTAAGGGTCTTAACTAGCTCTATGGACTTTCCCGTTAACGTCTCAATGTTCCAAGAACCTACTCTCAGTCTAGATGCTCCTTTAACCCACTTACTCCTCCTAACCCTCGTCCCCGTCCCCGTCCCTGAACGAGAACATGACCCTAGTCTACCATCAATATCCAAAGCCACGAAAACGCGTTTGAACTAATAAATTAGTCAAAGGTCTAAAGTCAGCAAATGTATGAACAAAGCATAGATATGAGAACCGGAGGTACCAACTCCAGTCGAAATGAACCTGATCGCCGCCGGAAAATACTGTTCACGTCGGAGTACTGTTCACGTCGGGGTACTGTTCAAGTCGGGTACTGTTCACGTCGGGGGTACTGTTCACAGCGAAAAAAACCGGAAAAGCTGCCGTAAAAATTCGTCGGCGACTGAGCAGCGGCTATCTGGCAGATAAAAAGGGATAAAAGTAGAAGAGAAGAAGAAGAGGAGAAGAAAAAGGAAAAAGCGAAAGCAAAGTAAATGTAGCCGGAAAAGTCGCCGGCGTTACCTGGTCGCCGGTATTACCTGAATGTGATAGTGGCCGGAAAAGGATCTGAAATATCAGATATCAGATCTAATCTGATCTAAATCTCAGATCTGAATGGTGAAGGGAAGAGGAGAGAGAGGAGAGAGAAAGTTAGAGAGAGGGGACTCTGTAACCGGCTCTGGATCTGCTAGTAATATCTGCTGATTTCCTCTAAATGTGAGTTCTCGCTAATTTCCTCTCTTTTTCTTCGTAGTTCCCGTCAAATCTAACAAAAGATTTCGATGAACATTTTGTCGGAGACTAGAAGTGCAAACTTTTGGTGAACTTAAAGGACCAAAATGTTTAGTGCATACTTAAGGGACTATTTTTAACTTACACTCATAGTTAAGAGACCATTTTTGTTAACTTGTTACAAACTTAAATGACCAAAACTGTTAAGTGCATAGTTAAGGGACTATTTGGAACCTACCCTCATAGTTAAGGGACCATTTATGTTGTTTTCTCTACCAACTAAATCCATTAACAAATATTTTCCTGTCAAGTTTTCAGATCAATGGGAAAATAAATTGTAAAATGTCAAAGACACCATTATAGATCGAAATGAACACGTACATGCGTGAAAGGTATACGAATAAAACATTCAAAATTAAAGAAGTTGGTATACCAGTGAAACACTCAAAAGAAGTTGCGTACTTTTTTCTATAACTCTAGTATTTGCAAGGACAAACATTTTACTGTGAAGACTAAAGCAACACAAAATCTACTCTCAATACTACTGGCCTTATCTAGCCCCACGCATCTCTTATTTAGGCCATATACCAAAACTAGAAAATTTTATCGCGCTTCGCGCGGTTGTAAAAGACATCACTAAAATGACATTTTTTTTTTATAATCATTATAAAAGAGATAATACTTTTCATATATTTCATTGAAAATGAGAAAGAAAACAATTACTTGCTTAGTTTTCTTAACCCACACATTTGAATTGCTAATGTATGTCTCTCACTTTTAATTTAAATATAGAGATTCACTAACTAAATATTCTTATTAGTTTCTTCTATCCTCCTAAAGAATCTATATTTCTTTTAGTACTACAAAATTCAACACAACTGTTAACTCTCTATGTGTTTTATATTTTATTTGTACTTTTACATCGATTTCTGCACCTTAGTTAAGCCTCATAATGCATAACCGCTTTAACTGCTAAAAAACAAAAATACAATCATAAAACGAAAGTATCTTTCGACTTATCACAACAAATTAAAAATTCACAATGGAGATACAAGAAGAAAATGAAACTAAACAAATTTTCAACTTCAATCTTACTTGGAAATAAAATCTATAAGGCCTTAAAAGTTCAAACTGAATAAACGGTAGTAACAGGCCATTCCCTTCAAGTTCTGATACCATTACAATTCTTTTGACCCCAAAATTTTCAAGAAAATTACATTAGGTCACCCGACAATAACTCTTATAGTAATTGCCAATAACTCCTATAGTAATGCCTAATAAGAAAACTAAAGGAATCCATTAAGTAAGGTATTATCGACATCAATCCTGGGAGGATAAAAGTCTAATTAATGTTAAGAAGAAAATTAAAAAACTAAAATAGAAAAGGAAAACCCATTCAGGTAAATACGAAAAGCAGAGTAATGTACTTCTATTATTGTGCCAGGGAAATTGGAATGTAATATTACTACAAAATCTCTCCTGAAAATGAATCAAAGAAGAGAACAGAAAATAATATCCATCACATCTCAACCAAGAAGAAATATGTTGCACAGAGTTGGCAACCCTGTTGACAGCCCAGCCTGTAGTAAGGTGATTTTTTTCTTCAAAATTCATGAGTTTCCTTACAATCTGCACACGCAAGGAGAATAGAAGAATACTTCATATTAATGGAATAGATCGGTAACAAATAGAGTCTTGACTGTTAGTCAGCCCACTAATCTTTCAGCATTATTTAAATTAGTTTGTAGGAAAAAAGAAGTGAGATTAGTCGCAAGATTACATTTCTAAAACATCATCATTAATTATTTTTTTGAATTGTAACTGTGTTAATATGGAGTACTATCAAGGAGAGCTTAGAGTTATAAATAATCTATTGTACATTTTCAGATCCATAGAGATCAGTTAGACGGAACTGCCAGGTCCAAAAATAAAATGCAAAGCAAAAGATCAAGGAGCGAAAAGAAAAGTCTGTTAGAAGTGAAAAAAAGGAAAAGAAAAATCATGTTAGAAATATTATTGCTAATCCATAATTGTCGCTGTCCAAATCGTACAATTCAAAGTTATAAATTAACATCATATAGTCACTCTTTTAGCATGTTACCTACTGTTGTCTGTATTCAGTACTGAGTTTTTTTTTTTTTTTTAAAAAAGCAACAAAGAACATTACCTTTAAATACTTGTTCTATGTCTGATCTACTGACAAAATAAAAACAAACAGAAGTTATCCAAAACAGAAAATCAAATTAAAAGTAAAAGTAACTTAAACTATCAGATTGATGAGAGGTTAATATTTTGTTAATAATTTAATATGAAACGAAAGCAAAATCTTCTCACCATGAGTGTGGAGTAGTTGGAAGTGCTCAATTCACTTGATTTGGTCAAAATTTTAAGACTAAACTCTATCTTTACAGATCTTTCATCATTAGGAATTGGCCTATTCACATATTCATATGATAATTTCATCACTTTTGATTTTAGAATTTTGAAATTTACCTAAAAGAAAGAAGTTGTCTTCACATAAGAACTAATCAAAGAAGAGTTACAAAAGATTGGACATACCAGACCCCAAAATAGAAATGGGAGACGAACAACTGCATGCTTTCCACGGACAACCCTTAAATTATATTGAAGTGATGTGACTTTTGGGTTTCTATAACGATTTTTTATTTAATTGACTGTTTTATATGATTTTAATATTTTGAATAGGTGTAATTATTAGTGGCAAGTGATGGCAAATATAAAGCTATTAAATAGTGAGTTAATCTTTATTATGGGTGGAGGCATGAAACCTTTAATTTTATTTAATTAAATAGAGAAATGAAGAGGAAAATGTCAAAAAATTGAGAAAAAAGATAAATGTCAATGGAGGCCATAGAGAGGTGCCACATAGGATTGTCTATGTCTAGCTTTATATTATATATAGATTGCTCATCTGGTTGCGGCTTGCGATGGAAAATGACATATCTATGTTATATTTTTTGACGCTGCAAAATTTTGTTAGGTTGTAATATCAAAGAGTACATTCATTCAGACTATTAGAAGGTCAGAATATTAGTTATTTACTTTTTTAATATATTAATAGTTTGAAAGCATTTTATTGAAGGAAGACAAGTTGAATATATTTTTTAAAACATTATTTAATCTCTAACATATGGATTAATTTTTAATGTTGTCGAAGTAAAATCAAAGTAGTATCGCAAGTTGGTGTTGAGTAAACGTTACAAGTTGGTGTTGAGTAAACGTTAAAAATTCACTTTTCGTATCAAGATTGATAAGACAAGTAAATAGTTGTGAAGGACTTTAATTGCTCAGGAACATAAAGTTGAAGATGTTGATGCAACTGCAATTGAAGAAGACAAATCAAAGAAAAATAATCAATGTCATACACTAATTAATAAAAAAATTAAATAAAAGGATGAAAGGAACATACATCAGGAATATTGTTTACAAAAAAATATATGTGAAAACCAAAATAAGTAAAAACACGTACATTATATATCTATTTAAAGTTTGATTATGATGATATTAGTGGCGGAGCCAGGAATTTAGCGAAGGGTGTGCAAATTTTCTTCTCATTTGTGTTAAGGGTGTGCAAAATTAAATATATACTCATAGTATCCAACATTTAACCTATGTACACCGCGTAATTTTCCGACGAAGGGTGTGCACCTGACCACCCTTGGCCGAAGGTGGCTCCGCCCATGGATGATATTCATTCATCTTTACTTCAACAAACAAGTCAACAAACGTGATACGACAATATATATATATATATATATATATGTGTGTGTGTGGGGGGAGGGGGGGGGGGGGGTAAACAATGTACTCTAATACTATATGCTCTTTTGCTTGTCATTTTGATTGTACATCCAACCTTAAGTTCCTTCAATATGCCTTCCATACTACCTCAAAACCATGCCATTAGATCCTCACAACTATCAGATGAAATTGGGACGATACAGAGAAGATCCTCATATCGAGATAAAAGCATCTCCGACCAATCAGAACCAGCGAATTACGAACCACCCACTCCCATCACAAAAACTGGGACTAGTACAAGAAGTCATGTACTCAATGACCCGAGTATACAGTCCACATGGGCTCATCGAGCATGGATGGTAAGTGACCACCGTGCTAATTTCTTTAGCACGATCTGCAACAGGGGCCATCGACTCACATACGTGGGTTAGTCCCCTTATAGCAGGCGGCATCGGCTATATTCTATCGGACCTAGCTTCAGGAATCTACCACTGGGCAATTGACAATTACGGCAGTGCCAAAACCCCTGTATTCGGAAGCCAAATTGATGGATTTCAAGGTCATCATAAATGGCCATGGAGAATCACCAGGCTTCAAGTCGCTAACAATCTGCACGAGCTCACATGTGGAGTGACTTTCACTGTCCTCCCGATCAACCTTCTTTGTAATAACCACACAATTCTGGCCTTCGTGGGAGTTTTTTCAGGTTGCATTATGTTTAGCCAGCAGTTTCATTCGTGGGCTCATGGCACAAAAAGTAAGTTACCTTCAATCGTGTTAGCACTACAACATGCTGGAATACTTCTTTCGAGGTCACAACACGCCGCACATCATCGCCCCCCTTACAACAAAAGTTACTGCATTGTGAGTGGATTATGGAACCAGTATTTGGATAGATATAAGGTTTTTGAGTTGTTGGAGATGATTTTCTTCCTTAAATTGGGAGTTCGACCAAGGTCATGGAGTGAACCTGATTCAGAATGGACTGAAGAAACTGAGAATCTTGTATCTCTACTTGCTTCACAGTGAATTCAATTAATCCCTATTGCTGCTTGCTACTATATATACAGGATCACATGTTCTTAAGGGTCGTTACGTAGGGTGTATAAGAATGGTATTGAATAAAGTGTATTATAAATGCTGAGACTAGGTATGCTCGCATTATTATTTGTCCATGGTTTGATTTGTTGTATTAAATGAATAGGGTGTATTAGAATAAAAATAGTATTGGTATTAGTTGTCATAAGTTTACTATGTACGTATAAGAATAGCACTAAATAAGGTGCATAACTAATACAATACCAAACACTAGGCCTACCAAACAAAGGGATTAAATAATATCAAGGCTAATACATGTATTATTTTTTCTAGTACTTTCTACCAAAGGGGAAAATTAGGCTTGATTTTAATATTTAAAAAATCGATCTGATTAGTTTAAATTCTTTTTAGGAGAAAATCGATTTAAATCCGACCATTCCAATTTCCAAACCATTTTTTTTGTGCGGATTGCCCTTCAAAGGCACTAGTCTCTAATTTTTTGCCCTCAAATTGGTGGTCTTTAATTTTTGTCCTCACCTAATAACCCGAAGTTTTGGGGTTGAACCCCAGCTCAGTAAAAAAATGAAGGAATTTCACAAGGCAGAGGTTTGGATTTGCCCGGCAACTTTGGCCCGAATGGACCTAACTTTACTACAAAACTCTACCTTGCGATATATATTTTTTTTTTTAACTGAGCCGGGGTTCGAACCCCAAATCTCATGGTATTAGGTGAAGGGAAAAAATTAAAGACCACCAATTTGAGGGACAAAAATTAAAGACCAGTGCCTTTGAAGGGCAATCGTGCAAATGATAAACCCATTAACAAGTAATGACTAGTGAACCCCTCAAACCCATCCAAAACGTACCTGTTTACAAATCATTTTCCTGTGCGGATTGCCCTTCAAAAGCACTGGCCTTTAAGTTTTGCCCCTTAAATTGGTGGTCTTCAAGTTTTGCCCTTCGCTAGAAGCCCCTTGGTTCCGGGTTTGAACCCTCGCTCAGTCAAAAATTAAAAAAAAAAAATTGCAAGGCATAAGTTGGGATTCACAAGGCAGAGTTTTGCATGCCTCAGGCAGAATTTTGAATGCAAACTCTACCTGCAGGCATACAAAACTCTACTTGCAGACAGAGTTGCCTAACTTGCTACAAACTCTGCCTTGCGATTTTTTTTTTTTACTGAGCCGGGGTTCGAACCCCAAACCTTATGGTATTAGGCGAAGGGCAAATATTAAAGACCACCAATTTAGTGGGCAAAAATTAAAGACCACCCAAAATAAGGGCATTCCTGCGAATTTCCCTTCGTAAATTATCTTGTTTTGTTTTCAGTCGATATCCGTACGGGCAATTCGCAGGAATGCCCCTATTTTGGGGTGGTCTTTAATATTTGCCCATTAAATTGGTGGACTTTAATTTTTGCCCATGAAATTGGTGGTCGTTAATTTTTACCCTTCTAGAACCTCTTGGTTTCGGGTTTGAACCTCTCGCTCAGTTAATTTTTTTAAAAAAAAATCGCAAGGTAGAGTTTGGATTCACTACTCTGCCTTCAGGCAGAGATTTATCTGCCTCAAGCAGAGTTTTGCTACCTTCAAGCAAAGTTTGAAACTCTATCTTAAGGTATAGTTTGAGTCAAACTTGGCCTGATCAGATAGAGTTTTGAGGCAAACTCTACCTTAAGGCAGAATTTTACCTTCAGGCATGTCAAAAGGCAAAACTCTACCTTAAGGCCTAACTTTGACCCGAACAGGCCTAACTTTGCTACAAAACTCTACCTTGTGAAATTGTTTTTTTTTTTTTTTTACTGAGTCAGGGTTTGAACCCCAAACCTCATGGTATTAGGTGAAAGGGGCAAAATTTAAAGACTACCAATTTGAGGGACCAAAATTAAAGACCAATGCATTTGAAGGGCACTCCGCACAAAAAATGTATCCATACCGTCTTTGGGTCTAAATTAATATAAATTCACGCCATATAATTCATTAAAGAGAGAAACCATTTTTGTTTCCTCTTCTATTATGAAAATGGTGAATTCTTATTCGTCCTTCGTTGATGGTTTAATTTTGAAGAAGAGAAAAATGGAAGCTTTGAGAGCACGAAAATAGGGTTAAAAGGGAATGAGTTGCGTTAATTTAATCGGGATAAGTTTTAATTTGGTGGAATCGGTAATTGACGTGGACCATTTAATTAGAGGCTATGTGTCCAATTTGGTATTATTTTTGAGTTTCCTATTATTTTAAAACCGGCCATTTGAGCCATTAATGATAAGTGGCATGGATGAGTCATTTCGATCACGACAATGGTATAAATAGGCTCAATTATTAATGAATGATACGAATGAACCATCTCGGATAGTTCGATGGCATATTTAAGCCTTTTCCCTGTGTAATTAACAATTAAAGTACGTCATTTGAAAGATTCTAATCATTCCGAGCGAAAGAAGATTGCTTGGAAATTACGTAGTTACAAGAATGAGAACGTTCTAGGGATCATTTCAGGAATGATATCACTCAATTTTTGTTTATTGCACCAAGTCATTAAATAATTTTGTTATAACCAAAAAATTCACTCAAATTTTGCCTAAATAAGTATCAAAATGACGTTTTAGTGCAAAAATAATTTTTTAGTGAGTTTTTTTAGTGATATTCAAGTAAATTGGATAATTTTTCATTGCAAAAATCGTTTAGACTTTGATAAAATAAAATGAGTTGAGCAATCTATAAAATTAACAGAACGTTCTACAGATGCAAGTAGAAAATGGAAATTATGTATAAATATTTTATCTCCGTTGTGTTCTTCATCTAGATTAAGGGCCTGTTTGGAAGCCACCCAGGTAATTGGAATTGAGTGTAATTGTATGTAATTACACAGTTTGGCATGTTTGTTTGACCAAGTAATTACTTGGTTAGGTGAGAATTGAGTGTAATTGAGAGGGTGTAATTACACTCTCCAATTCTCAAGAGGGGGTTGAGAATTGGGTATAATTACACCCTATAATTACATGATTACTTTTTAATTTCTTTCTTTTTTGTTTTTATTTTAATTTATTTTTATTGCTATTATTTTTTTTCTTTTTATATATTTATCATTCATTTCCTTTCTTCTCATTCCTAACGTTTACTTCTTGATTCTATGTAATTGCTCGTATTTTTTTATTTATTTTCTTATTATTCAATTAGCATAATTGTGTTATTATTCTAATTTCTTAAACTACCGCTCTTAATATTTGGAAGAATGAGTCATGAACAAACTTAGCATAGTGAGTGATGTTATTAAAGTAGAATTTTGTTGTTAATGAGGTTATAGAGAATTTTGTTGTTAATGAGGTTATAGACTTATATTTTCATTTTTTTTTAATTATATTTACTTAAGTTACGTTCGAACTTACTTATGTAATGTTGGAATTTGACATATCAATATTATGTTAAACTTTTTGTTTTTTGGATTTTGAATTTAGGTTATATTTGCGATTTAATTTACTTACTTCAGTACTATTGACTTGTTATTTCACATAGCATCCTTTTTATTTTTTACTTACGGTTGATAGATTTTCTTTGAGAGACATTTGAATAATATTAAGGCATTATATATAAAAATATTCATTTTTTTTGTCAAACATCCAATCTATGATGTTCTCACAAAAAAAAAGTGTGCTTTTGATTTTTATAATTAATTAAAATTAAAATATTATTAATTTGAAAAATATATATCAATTATTTTTACAATATTAGTTACAACTGTATGATTATTAATTACTATATTTTCAAGAACAATGTGTTGTTAAACACCTAATTTAATATCATTTATAAACGCACATATTTTAAAAAAAATTAATTTTTAAGTTTTGATAATTAATTTTTATTTATTAATTAAACTAACTGTGTAATTACACTTGTACAACCAAAAAATACGCTTGTAATTACACTGTAATTACGTGACGACAAACAAACAGATCGTTGTAATTACAATATTGTGTAATTACTAGGCTGTGTAATTATTACCCTAGTTATTACACCAATTCCAATTACCAAGTGGCTTTCCAAATAGACCCTGATTGAAGTTTTTTAATTTATTTTCTTCGTAAAATTGTACCGGTAGTTGTCTTATGTTTTGAATTGAATATTAATATTTTGGTCATGAATTTAACAACGGCAATCAGAGTGGCGCAGCGGAAGCGTGGTGGGCTCATAACCCACAGGTTCCAGGATCGAAACCTGTCTCTGATATTGAATTTTAGTAAGTTTCCACCAAACCACCTTTTTCCATTTTGCATTCTTTTGTTTCAATATATATTGGTTACATAGTAATCTCACTGAAATTCAATATATATTAAGGTAGGGCCCACGTGAAGAAGTAGGAGACAATTGCAAAATAAAAATAGGACATTTAAATAATGATAATAAGATCGGAAAATGGTAAAGGTACACTTAGAGAAAATTTAAAGAAGAGAAATTCAGGAAAAAAGAAATAACGATTTAAATTGAACACAAAAACCGCTAAAGAAGTTATAAAACCAAAAGATTTAAAACTTATACCTTTGGGTAAGGATAAAAATGCACTAATTTTAAACACATACGTCGCACACAAATAACGAGGAATAGAAGACGAAATATAAACAGTTAAGAAACTTATACACATATTTTCTTAAAATGATGAAGTTGGTCTATACTTAAAAATTTAAGACTACAACAGAAGCTAACTGTCACGCCCCGAACCATGACCTGGACGTAACACGGCACTCGGTGCCTGACTGCATGTGATCAAGCGAACCACATGGCTTTCTGAACTATCATGAGGCATACATGAGTGAAAATATAATGTGAATGCATGATGAGTCTTTATAAAACGTAGTAAGTCATAATACTTAATAAAAATACTGGTTTAAACATGAGTGCGGAAATAACATGAATGAGCCAAAATGGCTATACGACTCTGAATGTCTGACATGACATAATTGACTTGTCTAGTCTATGAAACCTCTATCATGAGTCTGACTGGAATAGATACTTACTGGGACAAGACCCCCAGCATACCTTAGTTGCATAACTAATCATAAAATAAAAATTTGACTAAACCCCGAATGAGATGAGGCTCACCAATAAGCTGATACGAATGTTGTTCTACCGAGCAGATGTGTCGTCCTGTATATCAGTACCTGCATCGTGAAATGCAGGCCCCCGGGCAATAAAAGGAGACGTCAGCACATTGAATGTACTGGTATGTAAAGCAACCGAAAGAAATAACATAGGACATGGAATAACATGATAAGAATTGAAACTGAAAACCTGGACATGAACATGAGCATGAGTACATATGTATATATATAACATAAGTAAAAACATGATAAGTAGGGAAAGCATTTCATAAACCGACATGTAATATCACCACGTGGGTACGTGGAGTCTGGTACCTCGCCGGACCAGCAGAGCCCTCATACCTTGCCAGAGTATAAGGTGGTAACGTGCCTGATGGATCCATTCAGTGTAAAATTAAGGTATCGTCTTATCTGGGCGGAGCGATCCTTGTCCTACGGTGCCTACGTAGTTTCAGGCTATCTGAGCCTTTTCGGTAATTTGTGCAACTCCCAAAAACATGAACATAATATAGTTGGCTAAGAAGCCCATGACTTTCGTGAATTAACTTGTACTTGTCTTGTAATCATGATTTCACGAAATAACTTGTAAACATGGTTTCATGAAATAGCTTGTAAATATGTTCTTGATTTATGAGTAATACAATAGTTCATAATCATATATTTGTAATTGACTTGAAAACATGCTTGTAACTTGCAAAATAAAATCATAAAGTTTCATATGAACATGATGAGAACACATGAGGAAGAATTCATGATTCATGGATTAAGCTAGGGTTCCTAATAACCGTAATGGAAGATTAGGAATACAACAACGAATATAGATACAAAATTCATGTACATAAATACTTAAATACGGGCTACCAATATGTTGGGTTTAATGCCCTAAGATTTGAACTTCATGGATATCAAGGAAACGAAGCATGGGGAAGAACATAGAGATTCCCTCATGTGGATGGAAGTTCTACATACCTTAATTACTCCAAAACTTGAATTAAAGACTTGAATTTTGGAGAAGATTTCCTAAAACTCGATTCTTGAATCTTGAGATGGGTTTTCTTGAAAACCCTAGATTAGGAATGATGATTTCTTGTTTAGATTACAAGGATATATGTTAGAATTGAGTTGGAACAATTAGAATGGACTTACCTTGGTGTTCTTGATGTTGGAGGAGAGTAGGAGGTCGTTCTAGGGTTTGAGGGAATGAAAAATAATGACTTGAACTGATATGGATGAATATATACTGGCCCTGTGAAATTGTATTTTGCATTATGAACAGTGCTGGCCGTATTTTCAGTTTACGGGTCGTAAATTGAGTTTACGGGTCGTAAATTGAATTTACGGGTCGTATTTTGCAATACGGATTGCACTGCGTCTCTTCAGTAAAATGGCTATAACTCTTTGCACAGATATCCATTTGACCCCCGTAAGATACCGTTGGAAAGGTATTTCAAAGCTCTACAACTTTAATCAAGGAAGTTTTTCCAAATTCAAAATAAGTTTTGAAATACGGGCCATAAAGTGAAATACGGTCCGTATTTAACCATATGACCTCAAAATGTCAAATTCCAGAATGTTCAGAAATTCTTGGTTTCAGTTTACGATCACTGTTCATGGGCGTAAATTGAAATACGACCACTGTTCATGGGCGTAAACCACCATATCACAACTGCACAAGAAAATTTCAATTCCCACATTCTTTATCTGATTTTCTAAGTCTAGGATCGTGGTTAAAACTTTCGTTAAAGGTACGGGGTGTTACACTAACACATGAAAGCATTTTTTAGTGTTATTGAGTAGAAAGAGATGATGGCATGAAACTCGGTAGGAGAAGGTATATTTCAAATCTTTCAATTGGAGAACCAAACCAGGAAAGTCATATATAAGAGAAGCGGACTAAGTAAAATAATTTATTGATATTTTCAATTACTTGAATTATAATACTTTATATAATAAAAATTCCATAAATTTATTACTAAAAGGTAATCTCTCTGTCCTAATTTATGTGACATAGTTTGACTAGGCACAAAGTTTAAAAATAGAAAGGAAAGATCTTTGAAACTTATGGTCTAAAATAAATCATAGATATTTTTGTGCATTTAAATCATTTCATTAAAGGAAAAAAGGGGAAGTTTCAAGTTAAATAATTTCTAACCATAAAAATATATCATTCTTTTTTAGACAGACTAAAAAGAAAAGTGTGTTAGTATTTTTTGGTTGGGCCCATGCTAGCACAGGCTTATCATCTTTTTGCACGGATTGCCCTTCTTTTGGGGTGGTCTTTAAATTTTGCCCCTCATATTTGTGTTCTTTAAGTTTTGCCCTTCGCTTGGATACCTGAGGTTCTGGGTTCGAACCTCCGCTCAGGCATAAAATAAAAAAATAATTTCGCAAGGCAAGGCTGGGGGGAGTGTATGCCGGATCCGGCATACAATCCTTAAGGAAAAACTAAAGTTATGCCGGAGGGGGCAGACTTTGCTTTGAGACATATATTTTATTTTTTTTACTTTTCAAGGCAAACTTTTAATTATGCCTTAAGGAAAAGTTCCGTCTTATGGGGCATACTTTTAGTTATGCCTTAACTAAAAGTGTGCCCCATAAAATATAACTAAAAGTATGCCCCATAAGGCGGAACTTTTCATTAAGGCAACACTAAAAGTTTGCCTTAAGGAAAAATTCTGCCTTATGAGGCATACTTTTGGTTATGCCTTAATTAAAAGTCTGCCCCATAAGACATAACTAAAACTATGCCTTGAGGAAAAGTTATGCCCCCTCCGGCATAACTTTAGTTTTTCCTTAAGGATTTTATGCCGGATCCGGCATACAATCCTTAAGGAAAAACTAAAGTTATGCCGGAGGGGGCAGACTTTGCTTTGAGACATATATTTTTTTTTTTTTATACTTTTCAAGACAAACTTTTAATTATGCCTTAAGGGAAAAGTTCCGCCTTATGGGGCACACTTTTAGTTATGCCTTAACTAAAAGTGTGCCCCATAAAATATAACTAAAAGTATGCCCCATAAGGCGGAACTTTTCATTAAGGCAACACTAAAAGTTTGCCTTAAGGAAAAATTCTGCCTCATGAGGCATACTTTTGGTTATGCCTTAATTAATAGTCTGCCCGATAAGGCATAGTTCCTTATGGAAAAGTTTTGCCCCATAAGGCATAACTAAAACTATGCCTTGAGGAAAAGTTATGCCCCCTCCGGCATAACTTTAGTTTTTCCTTAAGGACTTTATGTCGGATCTGGCATACACTCCTTCCAGCCCTGCCTTGCGAAATTATTTTTTTATTTTATGCCTGAGCGAGGGTTCGAACCCAGAACCTCAGGTATCCAAGCTAAGGGCAAAACTTAAAGACCACAAATATGGGGGGCAAAATTTAAAGACCGCAAATGTGAGGGGCAAAATTTAAAGACCACCCCAAAAGAAAGGCAATGCGAATTGCCCATTATCATCAACTACACATAAAGAAAAGTTAGATATTTTGTTTTTCGCACTCCAAAACCTCATTATCCTATTTTGAGCCAATGAAGTGCAAGTCATTATTCATCGTTAAGCCCAACAACTAGACAACTAGTACTAGTTTTATCCGGGTAGATTATAGTAATCCGTCACCTTTTTCACATCCTTTGAAAATTTTAAAATGGCCTCAAAATCCATGTAGGTTTACAAGAAACTGACAAATGAATTAGAATACAACTGAATTTCGGAACCTACCTTTTTCTCACTAAAATGACCTAACTTGAATCAGAAGATTCCTATATTGCTGAGTATACGTAAGACACAATTTACAACAGATATTGCCAGTCTGGAAGTAGGTTTTCGATCATATCATGGCAATCAAGTTATACAACAACACGAAGAAAATTAGACAACCCGTAGGATGTACATAGTCTAACTAGATGCAGAATGTCGGGACACTGGCTGGACGATACACAAATGGTCTGACTGTGTGGGAATGTCCGGAAGGATGATAGTAGCTGAACTTCACACCTGAGTTACTATTTCGTATATGGGTGCATAGTTCATGGAAGCTGCTGATGGATCTTGCTAAGCACACATCCCAACGATCACTCTCTGGCATTGTCTCTGCCACTCTATAAATCCCCTTTAAGTTTGTGAATGCCTGATAATTTAGAACTTCTCCGAATTTAGTTATGCAAAGAACAGCAACCTCAGCACTTGCAAAAAGAAACATGATGAACATCGGAATTTGTTTGTGTATCTATGATATCACAGTTTTGTAACAGATAGTGTTTTGTTGATCGCTGACCTAACATCAATGCTAGAAATCACCTTAACCAGCAGAAAATTTAGCCGCACAAGCTCAAAGTTGCTAGTACATCAAACATAATGCCAGACACTTTATATCCCAAATTGACCAGGTAAAGTACAAACAGTTGGTTCTTCGCCTTGTTTGCCCCTATAGTTGCCCCTTATTGCTAATACTACATGGCCTATGCCCGTGCTGCGCACGGGCCCAACACTTCGGATTATAGTGTATCTATGTATATGTAGTTGTGTTTAGATAATGATAATATATATATATATATATATATACTATGTTCAAAATACGATTAATATAACATTGTAATTTGTGCTCCGTATCTAGAACTTTATTTTATTCGTGTTTGCTACGAAAATTTATTAATACTCTTTAAAAGAGAAGACTTGTTTAAAAAGAAACTATTTTCCTCTCTTTGAGATAAAACAATAGCAATATTTCAGCATCAGTTGATACTTTCAATTTTAATTCGATTAATTTAACGGTGTAAAATACTTATTATTTTTTATCAAATTTTGATTTAGATAATTCTAATTCAAATTATTAAATTAATTTTACATGTTTAAAACGAAACAAAGTAGAAATTGATTTTTTCCTTATTCTAAAGAGTCCATCATTATTGATTTAATTGTTTGATTTTTTAAGCATTTGTTTTTTAACATTGTTTGTTTTATTAATATGGGATTCACATTTTTTTTTAATATTGCTTGATTCTGTTAATATGGGGTCCACTTTTTTTTTCCTGTAAGTTTGGATGTGGTCAGTTCCACTTTTTTTTCTTCCTTTTTTTTTTTAAACGGACAACGGACGATGAAGCATGGGTCTAAACCCATGCTTTATATAGTTTCTTCTTTTTTTTTAATATATATTGCTTGATTTTGTCAATATGAGATACTATGTTCAAAACACGATTAATATAACATTGTAGTTTGTGTTCCATATTTAAAACTTTATTATATTAGTGTTTGCTACAAATACGCATGGTGTTTAATATGGGGCCAACAATTATTTTCACATTTATTAGAGTAAGGAAAAAATGAAAAAGTAATTAAATTCTATCTTATTTTAATATATAAGTATTTTAAGTATGTTATTGTACAATAATTTCATTTGCTCCCAATAATGGATTGATACGCACGCGGTAATGAATCCATCATTATTGACTTAATGAGATACTTTGGAAATTACATAAATATTGTTTGATTTTTTAATATGGGGTGCACTTTTTTTTTTGGACATTATTAATTTGCATTATTTTTATGCACATATATATATATATATATATATATATATATATATATATATATATATACACTATGTTCAAAACACGATTAATATAACATTGTAGTTTGTACTCCGTATCTAAAACTTTATTATATTAGTGTTTACTACGAATACAAAGTCTTTTTTGACATTATTTTTTTTGAATATGGGGTTCAATTTTTTTTTTGATATTGCTTGATTTTGTTAATATGGAGTTCACTTTTTTTACCGTGAGTTTGGAGATGGTGGGTTCCACTTTTTTTTTTATATATTGCTTGATGTTGTTTAGTATGAGGTCAATATATATGGGGCCCACAATTTTTTTTTTATAATTTTTTTTTATGGGCCTGTTTAATATGAGGCCCAATTTTTTTTTTTTTTTATATATATATATTATGTTCAAAACATGATTGATATAACATTGTAATTTGTGCTCCGTATCTAAAACTTTATTATATTAGTGTTTGCTAAGAATATAAAGTCTGCACTTTTTTTTTATACTGGATGTTGTTTAATATGGGGCCCACAATTTTTTTTAATACCGGATGTTGTTGAATATGGGGCCCACAATTTTTTTATTTTTTTTTACAATTTTTTTAGGGCCTATTTAATATGGGGCCCAAAAATATGGGATTCACTTTTTTTTTTTTCAATATTGCTTGATTTTGTTAATATGGGATCCACTTTTTTTTTCCCGTGAGTTTGGATGTGGTGGGTTTCACTTTTTTTTTTAATAATGGATGTTGTTGAATATGGGGCCCACAATTTTTAAAAATTTTTTAATACTGGATGTTGTTGAATATGGGGCCCACATTTTTTTTTTAATTTTTTTTTTTAGGGCCTGTTTAATATGGGGCCCAAAAATATGGGATTCACCTTTTTTTTCAATATTGCTTGATTTTATTAATATGGGGTTCACTTTTTTTTTCCCGTGAGTTTGGATGTGGTGGGTTCCACTTTTTTTTTTAATACTGGATATTGTTTAATATGGGACCCACAATTTTTTTAATACTGGATGTTGTTGAATATGGGGCCCACAATTTTTATTTTTTTTAGGGCCTGTTTAAAATATGGGGCCCAAATTTTATTTTTTTTATGTTGGTGGGGGGGGGGCGGGGGTCCACAGACGGACGACGAAAGAAGCACCAACCGGTGCTTCTAATATAGTAGAAAATAAAAGGCAGTCCAGAGAAATATGTCATCTCAAAAGAAAAGCCAGAATCTGTAGAACTAGAGGCAGAATCAAAAAAGCAAATGAAGTAAATACCATTATTCGCTAATCATAAGTAAATCATGACAGTTCCAGGAAAGAAAAACTATTGACCTCAAGTTTTGTGGTGTCTAATTACTCCTCTAACCTGCCACTGTAAAAATCAGGTAACATCCTAAGCAACAAACACAAGGTGTTACTAGCACTTAATGCACAACTCTCCCATGGAACGAAGTTTCTGGAAGAAAGCGTGGAAGCAGGACAGCCATGAATTCATTTTTCAACCATGTTACTGCAACAGCCAAAGAAAGACCAATCGCAATCACAGTCCCTAGTAGGAAACACACTATCAACTGCTCAACAATGTAGTCAATCACTAGCTGAGCTACATAAGATACCAGTGGTCATGGTCATGAGGGAGAACAACTGTAAGTCATGTGTAAAAGTGAAAGTACAGCTAAACATATCTGCACAATGATCGGAGAATTGGTGTCCTTAATCTAAATGGCTTACGAGTAGATTGAGCAGGTTATGCAGCTATCTCCTTGAAGGGAACTCTATATAAGTTCTGAGAGTCGGTTAGGCCTTTGAGGTATCAGAAGAAAATATGAGGCATAGAAATCCTTCAAGCTCTTATCTAATTCAATTATCACCATCTTTTATAGAGCAACCATAGATATCCAACTGATGGCCGAAGAAGTTGTTGGCAAAATACAAGTAGGGATTAAAGCTTTACATAGAGTGTTAATCATATAATAGACAGAGGTAGGTGAAAGCCATGTTTTCCAGCTTTCTTGAAGGATTATGCAAGAGTCATCAATAGGAGTTCCTAATTATATGTGAAACAGTTATATCCTAAGCAAACGACAGACAAGAGTCATCAGTAGGAGGCCCTCATTTTGTATGACACAGTTCAGTGTCTTTCTTCTATAGTGCCACCATCTTAAGCAAATGGTAAACTATCAGAGCACATAACTTAGTAAAGCCAATAACTAATGAAGAGTAGTTGAGCAGAGAATTCTTATCCATTTAGTGTCTAGTAGAGCAGCTACAGTCATGTTATTTTTATGGAAGATTACGGCGTTGTCGGTGCTCCTATGCCACCAACATCGCCTATTCGTTCCTAAAACTCCGGAAATTTTTAGAGAGTGTAATCCAAATTATTTCCAGGAAAGGGTCTAGACTTATTGTACCATTGTTTTTCTCTCCCAGTAGCTATACAGGCAGAAATAGAGAGGTGCTTAGCCTATATTTTTATGTTAAGCCTGCACGGACAGATAGATGGTAGCAACGGTTGACAGGAGGTGTATTTATGTCTGTCCTTGAATTTTCAAGATTTTATTCAGTTTGTACTGCACATTACGAATAAGATATCAGATAATACAAGTATTTCAGACATAAAATCTTATTCAAGATAAAGTAAAACGAAGCGCAGTTGGCAGTGATCACCTGAGTAATGCTATTAAGTTTCTCTCAAGGATGCAAGATATCCACTTCCGTTGACATCTTCATATACCAGGATTGCATAAGTTGAGTTCTCTAACCTTTTTTTCAATCAATGAGTTCTCTATCATTTGGCATCTCCATTTACTAGCAAACAACGCTATGAATCTCCAAAACTTATCTTCTTTTTCCATCTATTCTCTAATTTATTGGAGAACCAAATCCAATAAGACTCCATGCTGAAAGCAATACACTATTTCCTCTTTCCACTAGCATACTCAATGCTATAGCCACCAACTCATTTCTAACTTTGTTCGCACAGTCTGCCATGCAGCATATGCTAAAACAACAAGATTGTCTCCCTCTACCGCCCAACCACTCAAACATCAGCTCTCCAGAAAGAAGGGAGGTGTCTGCCATTCTCTCTTCTTTTCTTTTTCTTTTAATAAATAAAGGCGTCTGGTTCCTTTTTAAGATGGCAGCTACCAATTTTTAAGCTAACTTGAATGAAACTTTGGACCTTTAGTTCATTAAAAGTGAGGAAAACCCCTTTCTGCTAGAGCATTAAATCTCAATCTGAACAATTTTCTATTTCTACCACTATCTGCCCAGCATAGTCATTAACAATCATTTAAACAATCAGACTAAAGCATAAGCAAAAAAGTTTAAAACAGTGCAAATATCCACTAACCATGACCCAAATAGGATACATCATCTAGAAATTACTCAAGAATATCCTAATTAAAGATCGTCCACAAGCAAAATACTAACAAAATAACAAGTTCAGATAACTACCTATTTTTCTACTACAGTAGAAAAAGAACAGAACCCATGAAAGAGCTAAATAAAGGGGGCAAAAAAAAAGGGAAATTTTGTAATAAAAAAAGGACCTTGTAAAACATGATCTTCAGGACCAATTGAAGAATCACTGCACACATCACAAATAACTGTGCCATGGATTTCACCAGTCCCTGCTCTTACTCCAATTGCCATCAATTCCTGCTTCACATTGAGTTCAATTAGTCTCTATTGTTGTCTGCTTCTTCTTCTTTTTTCCCCCCCTCATCTACAGTCTGTGAACAAGAGTGGTACAGGATTATATTATTGTTTTCAAACTGGCTGAGATGAGCTAATGTATAGTACTATCAGTTAATATTACAACTTCAATTTAAAATTGATCACATATTTTTAAGTTGATTGTTGTAAGTGTACCTTTTTCCCGATTAGTATTGGAATGGTATAGATTTTCAGATTGAATGTAGAGAATTCATACACTCAACACCAACTAATTCATAGATTGTCTTCGACTTCTGTTACATTATGTGATTAGTTCATTTGTATATCGACGGTAGTTACTACCTTTTTTCATAATACCGCCTTATTATTTGTGGCAGTTACTGCTTCTTTTTTCATGCTTGCTTTATCATGCCTTTTTCGCTCTCATTTTTTTCATTTTTATACTGCTTTGATCTATTTGTCCATATCTAACCTTTTTTTGTCAAGTTTTCTCTTGAGCCGAGAGTCTTTCGGAAACAACCTCTCTACCTTTCAAAGTAGAGGTAAGGTAAAGTCTGCGTACACTCTATCCTTTCCAGACCCATATTGTGGATTTCACTGGGTATGTTGGTGGTGTTGTTGCTGTTGTTGTAAATATCATATTGAATGCATAGATATTGTCACATATTTATCAATTAGCAAGGTGAATCGTTAAAAGTAGTTAATGAATATTACCGGTACTCTAATACGATTTCAAAGAAAATAGAGTAAAATTTGTGTTACGAGCTTCCAATTGAAGGTAAAAAGTTTCCTTGGCCATTGAACATTGTCCTTTTTTTCATTCTCTTCACCAAACATATGTGAATTTTGTTTTTACTGAGCTAAACTAATATATTAATGTCTCTAGTACACTGAAATCATCGTTTAATAACTATAATATTGTTAGATAATATCTACATTATAAAAGTAGAAAAATGAAGGAAAAAAAAACATTAGGATTACCCGAGAAAAGGCTAAATACCTAGATAGCCCTTTAAAATTTGTATGATTTATGAATTAAATGCTTTAACTTATTTAGTAACCAGATAGACACATCTACTCGTTAGAAGTATATCTTGTGAACACCGTGGGCTGTGTCCATAAAACCAAGTGCATAAAACACACCAGTTGATGGTGTGTTAGGTGAAGCGGTTATCGAATGACATGTATAATTAAGCGTAACTTTAAAAAATAGAAAAAATACAACAAGTAAAAGAAAACTTTCCCCATCCCAAGGCGTCCCCTCATTTTTCCGACCCCTGGAGTCCTAGACCATCCCCCTTAATCTTCGTTGGGTTGAATAAGAATATATTTATTTATTTTTGCTGTCAATTTCTTATTTATTTGTTGAGTTTGCATGGTGCTCTTTCACATATCAATCATAACTAATATCATCATCTAGTTACTAGCTAAGTAGCTAAGTCGAAGGGCCCAACTTACAAATCTTGCCAAGTTTCAGGGGCTATCTAGCAAGATAGCCAAATGATATCTGAAATTTAGCAAAAAGTTGTCTAATAGGAATAGCTAGTAAATATTATTGGACTATTAGTACCCCGAATAAAAGAATATGGATGATTTTGAACCCGACACAAAGATTGTGGACCATTTTGGGACTTTCGTATGCTTGAGGCTTTGCGATCTATGTTAGTACCATTTGACTACAGGGGTATGTTTGACCATTTTATAACTGCGGGGTATATATACACCATTTTTGTAACGAGAAGAATATCTGCTCTAAATCGCAAATTTGAGGGGTATATTTGCACCTTTGCCCTTTAGTCAAACTAAAAAGGGCAGGCCGGTAGACTAGGGGTACGAGAAAGTATTGCATTAGAAAGTTAAGAAAAAAATGCTTAATTTTACCAAAAACGTTATAATAGAAACTATGAGAAGGATGTTTAATACTATTGTGTAACATGAATTAAATTGAAAAGTTTGATCTTGCCATACTCACATTCCAAACTAAACCCATTAACACGTAATGACTACATGAAAGTGTACCCACCAAACCCATCCAAAACGTACTTGTTTACAAATTGTAAATTATCTTGTTTTGTTTTCAGTCGATATTTGTACCTTCTTTGGGTCCAAATTAATATAAATGCACGCCATATAATTCATTAAAGAGAGAAATGCTTTGTGTTTCTTCTTCTTTTATGAAACTGGAGAATTCTTATTCATCCTTCAGCGATGGTTTAGTTTTGAAGAAGCGAAAAATGGAAGCTTTGAGAGCACGAAATCGGGTCAAAAGGGAATAGGTTCGGTTAATTTAATTGGATGAGTTTTAATTTTGTGGAATCAGTAATTGACGTGAACCATTTAATTAGAGGCTACATGTATGATGTTATTTTTGTATTTTCTGGTATTTTAAAACCGGCCATTTGAGCCATTAACTATAAGTGGCATGAATGTGTCATTTCGATCACAGCGATGACATAAATAGACTCAACTATTAACGAATGACGCGAATGAACATTTCGGATAGTTCGGTGACATATTTAAACTTTCCCCCCTAGGTAATTGACAATTAAAGTACGTCATTTGTAAGATTCTCACCACTCCGAGCTCAGTGCCGGCTGAATGGTAAAGCAACCAAAACAATGTCTTTAGGCCAATTTTGGTGGCCCATTTTCACTAATAGTATGTTCATGAATTCATTTAAAAAAGAATTGCTCCCTCTATGTGATGTTTTTCGTTTTTTGAGATTTAAATTATATGAACTTTGACCAATATTTTTAGATGAATTTTTTCACCAAATTGATATGACAAAAGTTGTAACTTATAACTTTGCATTTGTTTTCAAATATATAGCTTTTAATCTTAAAATATTGAGTTAATCTATCCAATTTAGCTTCAAAATTTATGACAAATTAACTCTCGAAAATGAAAAATATCACATAATTGGGACTAATAGAGTGATATTTAAAAGTAAATAGGTATACTTTTAACTAAAAATGGAAGAAAAACTTATATTTGTTACTATGTTGATTGCACTTGTTAGAGAATTAATAGACTTCATAATATATATATATATATATATATATATATGAAGTTCTTTTTAAAAGAAAAGGTAGGAACTCTCATCAAGATTTGGCTTTAGGCCATCGAGGACATTGAGCCGGCCCTGTCCGAGCTAAAAAGATTTGCTTGGTAATTACTTAGTTACAACAATGAGAACATTCTAGGGCTCATTTATCACTCATTTTTGTTTATTGCACCAAGCTAAAGTTACTAAGCAATTTTTTTTTTAGTAATTAAAATGTCATTTAATTTATACAAATATTACAAAAGTCGTTAAATTTGTTTTATAATCAAAAACTTCAATCAACATTTCCCTAATTAAGTATCAAAGTGAATTTTTAGTTACAAAAAATAATTTAGTGATTTTTGTGATATTCAAATAAGATCGAGTAATTTTCATTGCAGAAATCGTTTAGACTTCGATATAATAAAATGAGTTGAGCAATCTATAAATTAACAGAACGTTCTACTAATGCAAGTAGAAAATAGAAATTGGACGTATTTTTCTCTCCGTTATATTCTTCATATTCTTCTAGATTAAATGATTGAGGTTTTTTTATTTATTTTCTTCTTGAAATTGTACAGCTGGTTGTGTTACATGTGTGTCTGTGTATTTTGCTCATGGACATACAACAAATCAGAGTGGCGCAGCGGAAGCGTGGTGGGCCCATAACCCACAGGTCCCAGGATCGAAACCTGGCTCTGATATTGAAATTCGGTGTGTTTCCAAACCGCTTTTTGTTTTCATTTTGCATTCTTCCAAAAGAGGGGGAAAAAAACGAAGTGCAGTTGGTGATGACCACCTGAGTAATGCTATTAAGTTTCTCTCTGGGATGCAAGATATCCACTTCTGTTAACATCTTCCTATACTAGGATTGCATAAGTTGAGTTCTCTAACCTTTACCTGGGATTGCACTGGGTCTGTTGTTGTTGTAGTTCTCTAACATTTTTTTTTAATCAATGAGTTCTCTATCATTGGCATCGCCATTGACTAGCAAACAACGCTATGAATCTCCAAAATTTATCTTCTTTTTCCATCTATTCTCTAATTTATTATTGGAGAATCCAATCCAATAAGACTCCATGCTGAAAGCAATGCACCATTTCTTCTTTCCACTAGCATACTCAACGCTATAGCCACCAAATCAGTTCTAACTTTGTTCGCACAGTATGCCCTGCAGCTTATGCTAAAAAAACGAGATTGTCTCCCTCTACCGCCCACCCACTCAAACATCACCTCCCACCCTCCAAAAAGAAGGGAGGTGTCAGCCATTCTCTCTTTTCTTTTTCTTCTAATAAATAAAGGCGTCTGGTTCCTTTCATAAGATGGTAGCTACCAATTCTTAATCTTAACTTGAATGAAAGTTTGGACCTTTAGTTCATGAAAAGTGAGGAAACAACCCTTTCTGCTAAAGCATTAAATCTCAACCTGACCAATTTTCTGTTTCTATCACTACCTGCCCAGCATAATCATTAATAATCATTTAAACAATCAGACTAAAGCATGAATAAAATTTTAAAAGAACACTGCAAATACCCACTAACCACCACCACCAACAATAACATATCCAGTGTAATCCCACGAGTAGGGTCTGGAGAGGGTAGAGTGTACGCAGACCTTACCCCTACCTTGACAGGTAGATAGATTGTTTCTGATAGACCCTCGGCTCAAATAAGGCAGAAATACAGCTATGAAAACATAAGCAGTAACAACATCAAGATAGCAAATATCCACTAACCATGACACAAATAGGAATCCATCATCTAGAAATTACAAGGAAATCCTAATTAAAGATCATCCACAAGCTAAATACTAACAAAATAACAAGATCAACTAATAAAAGCCAACCAGAATCTGACTAGCTATTTGTCTCCTACAGTAGAAAAAGAACAGAACCCATGAAGGAGCTAAATAAAGAGGGCAACAAAAAGGAAAAACTTTGTAACAAAAAAAGGACCTTCTAAACCATGATCTTCAGGACCAATTGAAGAATCAGCACACACATCACAAATAACTCTGCCATGGATTTAACCAGTCCATGCTCTTACTCCAATTGCCATCACATATTCATGTAAAATAGCAATAAAATATTATACAATATGTTACGAACTGTATAATTACACTTAATTACACTCAAATCCAATTCTCATGTGTTCTTCCAAACAGACACTTAATGTAATTTGCATCTTAACATGCGAGGAATGATAAGACTTTTTATTATTATATATACATAACATCAGTATAATTTTTTTTACGTCACATAGTCACTCAAAGGATAAATTGATTCTGCATCATCCAACAAATAATAATGCCATATTAATTAGACTTACAAAGTTGAGATATAATTCAATGATTCTAATAAAAAAATCATGAACTTTCTAACATGAATAATAACTAGAGTTAATGATTAAAAATATAGCTGAACTATTTATTGGGATCGAAATAATCAGGGTCATGCGAAAGCTAACAATTGCAAACCTTAACGGCGATAAATTAGATGACAAAGAAAACTATACTAAAAAAGAAGCATAATATATTAATATGGTTTAGCCAACTGCCCAACATATCAAATCAAAAACTAATATAAAAGAATGATGAAAACTATTAATAGAATAATTTTCCCCTAAACAAACTCTCTTTAACGACTACATTGTGGATGCTATTGTGTTTTTTGTGTGAAGTAAGAATCCTCAATTTATAGAAATACAAATTTTCCTCCAAGAAAGTATTAGTCATAAGAGATTTTTCCACTTAGGAAAACTTTTCCACCAAGAAAGTAATTCTAATTATGGTAGAAAATCAGGGCAAAAAGATATTGCAGATGTTGCAGGTGTAAGAAGAACAATCGATAGTTAAGGTGTGAAACTCGTGGAAAAAAAATATTGTAGATGTGTTTTTAGCCATTATCTTTAATAACTAATGATATAACTAATGATGACAAGTTAACAAGTAGGGACGTCAAATGGGCGGGTTGGACTGAAATTGACCCAATAAAAATGGGTTGAGGTAATAAATGGGTTGAGATAACATTGGCCCAAAAGTTACTTCAGTTGAAATGAGTTGGGCTGAAATGGGCTAAACAACTTGACCCGGTTTTTTTGAAGGGTCTATAATCTAGAAAAATATTTTTTCGCAAAAAATATTATTCCTGAAAAATATTTTCGCGGATTTTTCGTGGAATATATTTTTGATGAAAACATTTTCTTTTCGAGAAAAACATTTTCCGTAGAAAATATTTTCCATCATATCAAACACACGACTAACCTATAAGATACATGATACAAAAAAAGTGAATATATAGAAAATATAAAGTAAATCTCAACTCTCAAGCAATATATCCAAATTTAAATAAGGGAAAAGGACACTATGTGTCCATTTAGCCAAACTAATCCCACATTTAACCACTGTTTAGGCTTAATTTCACTAGGTGTCCGTTCGGCCCAAAATAATGCCAAAAAATGGCCGGTCGGCCCAAAATAATGTCAAGGCTGGCCGGCCCACCAGCCCAGGCGCTTAAAAAAAAGAGGACTTTTTGTGGCGATAGTCGCCACTAAAGGGATGCTACAGCATATATACATATGTTGAAATTATATATACACTTTATATACAAGAATTATACATTTTATATACATATGCTGGAATTAATCATACATTTATTTTACATAAATTACACGTTAATTTACATTCATTATACACATATTATGCAATGATGATATGATATTTTTTTTACATATACAATAGTGATACATATTATATACCACAATGATACGATTTTTATTATACATTTTTATACATATGGTACACTTTCTATACAAGACTGATACAGTTCATATACACATGCTGGATTTATATATACATTTTATATACAAAAAATGATACATATTATATACAAAAATGATACAATTTTTTATTTTATACAAGGCAGTTGCACTATGCTGATACACATTATATACACAAATGATACATATTATATACAAAAATGATACATACCTTAGTGATTCATATTTTATATAGTTTCTATACATCACAAATAGGTACTGATACATATTCTATACACAAATGACACATTATATATTAAAATCGCCTCAAACATTTTTGTGTTTGGGTTTTTATTTAACAATTGTCTTATTTAAGTTTTGGCTAATGGATGAGATTAGTTTAGTGGGTATAATTTGGGTTTACAAGAATTGTGGCTAGCGGGTGGAATTACTTTCACCCCACCGGCCAATTATGTCCTTTTCCCTTTAAATAAATCTTAAAAATGGGCCAGTATTGAACTAAGTTGAAGATCACTATAAAATGAGTCATGTTGGGTTGGGTTAAAATCAGCTCAACACGAAATTATCTTGAGTCCACCCCATAAAATTTTCGACAGGTTGAGCGTGAGCCTATTAACAAGCAATAGTCAAAAAATTGCACGGCTTTCCCTTCAAATGGGCTGGGCTTTAATTTTTGTCCTTCAAATGGAACTTAGGCCTTCTGGGACATAAGTTGTTTAAGGAATCTGGTACGACTTGTGCTGAATCCTTAAAGTTCTTTAAGCCTCAGAGGACATAAGTTCAATTTGAGAGGCAAAAATTAAAGACCAGTACAAAATAGGGCCAACGTGCAAATGACCCACAATAGTCAGCTATGTGCATAGTAAAAGTAGAACCTTCTAAATAAACTGTTGGACTTGTTGAATTTCTTCCTATAAGCTTTTGTGGGGTTCCACTTGCTGAATCGATAAAGCTTTTAACTTCATGAATTGTTCTTGGACTTGGAGTTCAAATTTCATATTTCAAACTCCAAAAATAATTTATCAGTTTAGAGTTCCATAGTCGTTCCTCGAGCTTTTTCGTGAAAACTACTATTATTATTTGTGACTAGTAAATTGGTTCGCGCTTTGCGCGATTCCAAAACTATTATTGAAGATATGGAATATATTTTTAAATATCTGAATATTTAAAATATTTAAATCTTTTTTAGTCTTCAAATTGAAATGGATTAGATTATTGTCACTTAGTTTTGTTCCTTTTCTTTAATTTTTTTTTTAACAATTACCGTTTTTGTTCTTTATATAATAATATAATCTATATAGATGGAACATTGTTTACTTTATTATTTTATTTTATGAGTTTTAATCTCCTTATGTTGATATGCTTATAAATTTTAAGTACAATTTTCTTTTGTTCATTTAATATATTAAGTATCTATCTAACTTCTCGTCCCTACCTTTCAAGAGTTACATTTTAATGTTTTTTTTTAAAAAGAAAAAATCTTTAAAAAGGAAAATGCGTCAAAAACGATGTCTACTACAAAAAGAATAAGGAAGGGGAAGAAAAGTAAACAAGCGAAACGAGCGAAATCTCTTCGATCAATTTTTGTCTAATTTTTTTCCTTCCTTTTACCCTTTTCCCTTCTATTTTCTTTCTCTTATTCTTTCTTTCTTGCTTCATCGCCCAATCACTATTTACTTTTTCTCTTTCTTCTTTTTACCAAAACATCACATTATTTATAACCAACAACTTCACTCTATAGCTACTCTTTTTCATTTTCAAAATTCTCGAAACCATACAAAAATTTCATAAAAAGTAAGAAATTGCTCATTTAGTTTAAAACATTTTCCTATGAATTCAACACACGACATCATCGAAAAAAGGAGAGAGAAGTCAAATAGAACATAATTTCAAGCTTCAATTTCATTGCGAATGCTTTTGACAATTGAGAATTTGATTATTTACTAATTTCGTTTCATTTAAGAGATATAAAATTATATATAAAGCTAATTGCAAAATAACATTTTTACTTACTGATATAGTTTTCAACCTTAGTAGTTACTAGCTAAGCAACAAAAGCATGCTTAAACTATCTATAAAAATACAGGATAGAGGAATAAGAAGTACACATTCTTCAAAAAACAACAGAAAATAATTGGTATAAAAAAACTTTATTGCCTGGAAAATCCGCTTTCGATTCAAGAAAGTTCATACCCATTAGAGATCAAAAAAGAAAGAAAGAAAAAAATAACACAAATAGAAATCATAATAATCCGCCAAAAACATTAGTATCCCAAAATCACCAAAAATAAAAAGGGGGAATGTTGCATCCACATATAAACTCATTACTCACCTATTTCCAATTTGCAAAAAAATCACAGTCATGTATTAAGTATAACAATATAATGTTACAATTTTTTTTAAAAAAGTATAACAATATAATATTTTAAGAATTTAAAATAATAAAATTGAAACAGAACCAAAAGAACTCACTGGCGTCAGAGAATGGCAAAATTGGCTGGATTACGGAGGTAAAAAATAAATTTGTGCTACATATTATATGGTTGATAAGAATTAAGTAATAATTATATGTAATCAAAGCTAAAAAAAATGAAACTTTAAATGTACCCATTTATGGGTTATTTAGTTGTTTACTGATTCAGCAAAAGGTTTATTTGGGCTGATTCAGACGTGGGCTTATAAATGCTAATAAATGGCTGTTATTAATCCATACATTAGTAGCAGAAATTAACCAAAAAATGGAGAAAAATGTCAAAAAAAGGAGAAAAAAGATAAATGCAAATGCTAGCCATAGAGAGGTGTCACATCACCTTATTTATGCCTAACTTTATATTATATATAGATTGTTTGAAAGTATCATATTATACTAAAAGTGGGAATCTCCTATCTTCAAAGTTGGATTACGATTTTATCTTGCAGTAAATCAATATGTAATAAAATATCTAATTAAATATTAAATAATAACATATTTATTACCTGAAAGGTAAATAAGTTACAAATATTTGTGAAAGACACATTTATAATTACATAGTCTAAGTTCAAACAATCTGAATTTGGAGGAAATGAAGAGACTACATTTACAATCTCATAATAATGTTGATTTAACAGCAGTTACAAATTAAAGAGCATGTTCATGTTTGCTTTGTCTCCTTTATGTCAATAATTATGTGGCATGTGAAGTGTTTACTCTTGATCCGGATATATTTTACCTTGGTAATATTTAATCTCTTTCTAGGGCTGTCATCTTGTGACTATTTCTCATAACACATACCAATTGCTAAATGATTGTCTAAAGGTTTATTGTTAACAAGTTTCTTCCTTCATCAAGCTCGGTTTACAAGTTTTGTTCATTGAAAAGAAAGGTAACCAATACATTTTGTCATGTAAAAGTACATGTAATAGAGCTAATTAATTTATGTAATTAGTCAATACGTGTTGATATGTGACTGTTTAATAACCCCCTAATAATTTCTCCTGTTTAGTTCACAATAGTTTATTTTGTTTTTGGAGGTTAGGGACTTGCTGTTGACTTTAGTTTTATTTCCTACTTTTTAAAAAACTTTTCATTTCTCTATTATATACGATAACTCAAGTTTTTCTAGCATCAACCTCCAGTTGCTAGCTCTCTACAAGTGCTGGAAAAAATGAGAACTAAATTGCAAGACCTTAATTCTTATCTATTGATAATATTTGGCATAGTAAATATCACTGAGGTTTCTTCACGTAGGGGTGGGCATGGTATGGTAGATATCGATTACCATATCGAAACCGAAATTTTTTATACCGCGAGTTCGGTATTATGGACTTATGGTATTTGATACGGTATTTGGTATGCATTTTTAAAAAGTTTGGTATTCGGTATGGTATTATGTATTCATAAAAAAAATACCGAAATATCGAATACCATACTGAAATATATAATTACATATACAATTCATATATCTTAGTAAATATATAAACTAGTATTATTAGAAAACTAATTGTTTAAACGTTGAAACTTTGACTACTCTATCTTAATTTAAATGTCTTTTTTGTGTAATTGATTTATAAAGGGGATTGCTTGTACTTTCCTTTGAATATTTTTACATGTGTAAGGTGTTTAGTACATAATAATTGAGATGTTTCTTAAGTAGCGGAAGTCATAGTTCTCCACGATATGAGTATATGTAAGTCCAAGTTGGACAAATTATGGTACCGATTTACCATGCCATAAAATACAGAAACCGAACTTTAAAATACCGAACCATACCAAATTAATTTGGTACGATAATGCCATAGTATTTTTAGAAACCGAAATTACCGTATCGAAGTTTCAAATACCGTACCATGCCCACCCCTATCTTCACATACATTTAAGTAAGTTATCTTTCTGAAATATTTTGTATATTTTCTAGCTCAGTAATAATTTATGATTGAAGTAACAGAGGATCAAATATGTACTCTCTTTTTTATTCAGTAACACAAGAGTTTTCAAGCCTTCAAAGGGCCAAATATACCTCGTTAATAACTGATATGGAACATACGTGCCACACACGTATCCAATAACTAGTTAATTATAAATGTAATTTGGGTGTTCAATTAGTCATCTAATGTAATTGTCCCTATTAGAACCAAGGAGCTTAGGTAAATAATCCAAATAATAAAATGAAGTGGGCCAACTGTAGTTCCTGCAATAATGTGGGCAAGGTTGAATTATAGGTGTCAAGAGACCGGGATATCCAGACAAAAATTAGTTCGCCGGTCACGATGTCAGGCCGAGGGTTGGGGGACAAAACTAGTATGTATTGGTCACGTGTTGGGGATAACTATGTACATATTCTCTTATTATTTAGTTGATTTTGTTGGAATGACTATACAATGTCAATTTTTTGGATTTCAATTGCTAAATATATACTTTGGCAAAAATATATGACTATATTGATTTGATCAAACTTTATTCAAATGTTTACTTTTAACAATTTTCCTAATTCTATATATATATATATATATATATATATATATATTTACAGCATTTCCTTCAATAGCAACACAAAAATTTATCCTGAAAATAGTTGCCCTATGCTCCTAGTACATTTAAGCGTTTCTACAACAACAACCTTTTATAATAACATTTCATTATACTAATAGTTAGTTTTATTTAAAACTGATTTTTATATTATATTTTACCTCTTTATAACAAAATTTTAGCTATAACAATAGCATCCTTCATTAATACCTAAAATAAATGTCCCACTTTTGTTGCTAGACATTTATTTTCATAGATGTAGAATCTTAAGTTAGCTAATACTCCTAATTAGTATGGTAAGTTACAAAAGTACAATTGTCGGTAACATGCATTTTGATTCACATTTGACATACGTCCTAAAAATATTACAAGGACCAGTATACAATTTATAATATCTTTTCAACTTCTTAGTGATCATTATATGCTCATAATGTGATTTTAGTTCTTTCACAACAAAATAATTTGGAAAAAAAGTATTTCACACTTCTGTGCATTAACAATTTCAGTGAAATGCAGGAAAAAGAATTGTCTTATCTTGTGTTTTTTGATGTAACAGATTCTTGTATTTCGTGCTCTCTTAGCGCCGTAATCGGTGCCTTTATATCCTGAAGATCCATAATGTATTGCACCAGATTTCTCCAAGCAAGAGATGGTGGATTGCCAACCCATTACTCCTTCTGGGACATATTATTCATTTGGTTATGGCTATGTATTTGTGAGGGGTTTGCAGTCTGAATAAGACTACCCGTACTTGAATACCTATAACTCTTCTTGCAGGTGTCTTGATCTACGAGGGTGGTTCAAACTCTGTATTGAGGATTATCGTGACTGGGAGATCTTACCTGCTTTGTATTAGCAACCCCTTACAACGGGGATGATTTATTATCAGAGTTTCGAACGATATCATTTGCCATATAAATCTGCACTAGATCTACAGGATGTCTGTTCCCCCGACGAGAATGAGCTTGGGTTATCCAAAGAGATTAGGGATAAAGCTACTTTAAACATCTTGCTAGTACTTTTTGACATCATCAATTGAAACCGTGACTTGAAAATTGAAAACGATGTTAGTATTAGGGCTTTAAGTGAACTATTGGGCCAAATGTGATGTGATATAACATGCTTAGGATTTTTTGTTGTTTTGTATAATTAGCTGCCTTCACTTTTCTTTTTGGCTACTATTAAGCTAATTTGTAGTTGAATTTCATACTTTATAGAAAATTGGGTTTTAGTTGTTCCATGTAGTTGTAGCTACATTTTTTTTTCTTAGAATTTTGTCTGTATTTGGTTGCAATTGAGCTAATTTTTGTACTGCAATACTCTCCTACTATCCCTAATCGCTTCTTTAATAATTCTTCCATTTTTTCAAGATTCTAATCATCCATAATGTGTATAATCTTTTGTATGCAAAACTTAGTGTCACGTTTCTTTTTGGTACCTTTAATTTATAGTGTAGTATTCTTAATTTAACTGAATATATTAATATCATTATTTATACTAGTAAATCTTAATTCAAGTTAATAAGATGTTATGCATGTATATGTAAGACATCACCTTGGATTTGGTTGTAAAAAAAATATTTACTAATATGAAGATTTGATTAGTTTAATCAATGTACTAAAATATTTTTAATGTTAAAACATGAATAGTCCTTCTTTCTTTCCTTTTAAATAAATTCTTGCATTTTTTTTCTTCTACAAATTTAACATTATATAAATAAAAATAAAACAACAAATTCACTATTAATATTTTTGAAAGCCCATGAGGAGATTATTATTTGATAACACGGAAATATCCAGCTGATTCACACAATTACCCTTTTCTAAGTCACCATCTACATTTTATCCTTATCTTTAAAATTGTGTGAATATTACCCTTAGAACTTACAAAATATTAGATTGTCGTATAACGTTTACAAAATTTTAGACCGTGAGCAGAGGCGGAGCCAGGATTTGAAGTTTATATATTAGGTATTCTAGTTCATTTAAGTTACTGAGTTCTAAATCAATAATTTATACATATTAAATGGATTTCTTAAGATAAATACAATATTTGGACTAAAACTATTGGGTTCGGCCTAACCCGTAAGCTCTACACTAGCTTTGCAGCTGACCGTGAGCTAATGTTTTCTCAAAAGATTTTTAATTTGCTCAGAATTTTAAGATCATAGTCTAAAATGTCTATAAAATCCTAGAGAAATAAAAAGAGAATTATTTTTTAAAGAGTTGTCCAAAAGAAATTGGGGCTATTTATAATTTCCCAAAAAGATAAATAAGTAATTAAGATGGTTAGTTTTTAAAGCAAAAAAGGACTAAAAGGATAATTTTTCTATACATTAAAGACTATTTCGATTATGTGATATATATGAAGGACTAAAAAGATAAACATTTGTGACTATTTTGGATATGTGGTACATATGATGGACTAAAACAGTCCAATGACCCATAAATGAAGGACCGTTTTAATAGTTCTCTTCCCAGCGGGAAGTGAGCTTTCTTAAAACGAAAAAGAGAAGCAACTCCATCGTTTGAAGAAAAGCAAGGGAAAGGAAAATAGTGCTTTTCCATGTAGCTGATGCCGTCCTACTAACCCTTGCTTTTCAATTTCAATGATAAGGGTATAGTCTCATTAGAGACTCTGGCTATGCCATCAAGGAAGACATTGTTGTAGAAAATTGCGGGGGTTTTGTTTGAGGAGCTCTTGTTATAGGGGTAAGTTTTTTTGTTTCCTTCTAATTAAAAGCACCTTTTGATTTTACCCAAATACTATAAAAGTATTGAAAAGCTATATTGGCTTAAAAACACCTAAAATAAGCCCACTAAACTATACTGGGCCAATTTGTACTAGAGGGATCTCATCCCTATTGCTAATGGATTAAGAGCTAATAGAGCAAATTAAGGAAACATATCACTGTAAAAATGTCAATCAAATATTGTGTTACCTTAATCATAATATTTTCCATTATTGTAGTTGATATTGTGGATCTTGTTTCCATTCAAAAGTTGTATATATACACATGTAATTAGTCATTACTCAATACAAGCAAGTTTCCAACTTCATTGAATCTTATATGGTGTTAGAGCCTCTCCAAAACTCAAACGAGTAAACTCCATTCGATCATCTCTCTCTTTTTTTTTGTTTTTTTGTTTTTTTAACTGTTTATCTTCATTGCTCATTCATGGAAGAAACACAAACTTCAGCCACCAATACATCATCCGCTGCCCCTTCACTGTTGGTCAATCCAATCACGCAAATTATGAACTTCAATCCTTCTTCCCAACTGCCTATAATAATAGTCTTGAAACCTGATACTCATAAGCAAACGGTGACTAATAGAAATAATTATTTACCTCTAATATTAATTTATAAATGTTATGAAGAAATGATATGAAACGTCTTTTGATCCCTAGCTATCCGTACTAAAGGTATGTTCAACCGTTAGGTCCTTTGTATGCTAATTCAGGAGGATTTTTTTAAAAAAAATCTAAATGGACAGTTAAACACTTCATAGAATAGAAAAAATGAAAAATCAGAGAGGTAATTTCATCTTTCGTGGGAAGCTTTTTCCCCTTTCTTTTGTGGAACTATTTACTAATAATTTTGGTATATACGTTGGACTAAAATAGTCCAACCCCCATAGATAAGGACCATTTTGATGGTTTTCTCCCTCGTAGGAACTGATCTTTCTAAAAAAAAGGAAGAGAAAGAAGGGCTCGATATCTTACTCGATCGTTTATGAAGAAAAACAAAGAAAGGGGAGAGAAAAGTGAAGAAGAATGGCGATGTTTTTTGCATTTGGCTGAATTCATAGCGGACCCCCGTAAAGAAGGGTCTTTTGAAGACTCCTTTGTTCAGAAAAAACGAGTTAAAGTTTCCCTTAAGGTAGTATACAATGAGCTTCTTTTTAATTGCATAATAGCCTATTTACCCTTGCTTTCAATGATACAGGAGTATAGTCTCATTTGAAACTCTGGCTATGCCATCAATTAAGACATTATTGCTGGAACTATGCGGATTTTCTTTTTGAAGCTTTTGTGATATTAGTAAGTTCTTTTGATGAACTTTTCATTTTGTTTTTTGAATTGGTTTTCAGAACGAAGAAAAAGGGCTCGATTTGTTTGTTAAAACCATCTCTATGAGTTTGAATTCAAAATAGAAATTGGTTTTTAAGTAGCGTTCCGAAAACTTTCAATTAATTTATGTAATGAACCCAAATAATAAAATAAAATGGTTCAGCTAGGTTCTCAAAATGATTTGGGTTGGGGTTGAATTATGGGTTTCAAGGGGTCGAGTCGATCCAGGCAAAAATTAGCCCACCGGTCATAGGCTGGGAGGTACCTATCTTAAAGGGGTCGGCGTTTGGGGTCCAAAACTAGCCAATAAGTATATTGTCGTGGAGAAGTGCGTTGAGTTTCTCTCTATACAAAACTAAGTCACTAGTCGAGTTAAGATTTCATATATGTTGCAAATGTAATCCAAATCATTGAATTGAAAATTTATGTATTAATCTATTATTGTGAAGTGATAAGGATTACATTTTGTGAAGTGAAACTAATTTTCTAAAATATTGTAGCTTTTATATACCACTGTCAAAACCCATAATTCTTTAGTATAAAGTGATTTTTCGATGGTTTTAGTTATTCTTTCCGACTTTATGTGAATATTTGCCTATGGTGGATGCACCAGAGAATGTTGTGGTAAAAGGAGAAAAGAATTGCTGAAGGAAGAAATTATGGTAGATATTATGCAGATTTTGGGTGATTAAAATTTTGAAATAAATAAAAGAATTACAACTTCATATAATTTATCAGTGATAGAGTATGTTAATAACATGAGAGTTGTACTTTTAATGATGCTTGATAAGTACGAAAAGATGAAGTTTATAAACACTCAGTGAGAAAAGATAATGGACTACACATCACATCCAAACATTTCAAACCAGTGTATTAGCGAAGGAAACTATCATTTCAGTTAGCTATGAATATGAAAAAGAAAAGAAAAGACCACCTATTTGTCAAAAGTAAAAGTATTTTAGTACAATGATTAAACTAATCAAATTTTCATATTAGTAAATAAATTTTTTCTTAAGATCCAGAACCTTGAATAACATCATCCATAATTACATATGAATGTCACCCATTTAGGTCCAAAGTTCACAAGATTATGCTCAATCCACTGCGATTGATCCAATCCGACTAAATCTACACAAAACCTTGTCATCCTCATTTATGCTAAAATAGTCTACATAATAAAGGAAAACAAACTACAAGAAAGGAATTGGGCAACACTAGAAAAAGACACTGTGCATACATGGAAGACACAAAACTGCGCATACAAGTGTTAATTGGATTGCTATATGTATTCTGTATTATGTGATTTTCTAGAGTTTGAAAACGAGAAAAACAACACTTCTTCTTTGGTCAGAATACTAGGGTAATCTTTCCCATTTATCGGAGCTTAGGACTAACAATATGAGCAAGTATGTACATGTGAAGTTTATACTTCAGTTTTTGGAATTGCAATTTTTTTGAAAAAAACTCTCTTATGCAAATAAACAACTTATCTAAGAGTTTAAAGTTCTATGTACTGAAAGTATAGAAATATTTACCAATTATATTACTTATCAGGTAATTATAGATAATCTCGTAAAAATGGTTACTATTTGCTTAAATTGCACTGATACGGTAAAATAACATTATACTGTCACTTTGTGATATTGCCCTATTCCATGTCTTGCAACATTTAAGCTTGTCTTTTCACATTGCCAATTTGTGATAGTCATAGAGGGACTTCAATTCTGTTGTGAGTCATATCCACCATGTTGCTCTTCTAAAATAAATTTAAAATTTATATATCGAATTTATTATGAGAGAATGACTTACATGAGATAGGTTTCTTCCTTTATCAAAATTAACTACTCCCTCCGTCCCAATTTATGCGATATAGTTTGACTTGACACAAAATTTAAGAAATAAACGAAAACTCCGTCCCAATTTATGCGATATAGTTTGATTTGACACGAAATTTAAGAAATAAACGAAGACTTTTGAATCTTGTGGTTTAAAACAAGTCAAAGATATTTGTGTGGTTATAGATCATCTCGTTAAGCGTTAAAGGTAAAGTTTAAAGTTAAATTGTTGTCAAATAAGAAAATGTGTCATTCTTTTTGGGACGGACCAAAAAGAAAAGTGTATCACATAAACTGAGACAGAGGGAGTAAATATTATCAACACTCGTCATTTTAAAAAATAAAATATTTTTTTTCTTTAATTTCTGTTACATAACCCAAACACGATTTTAATATTAACATTTCTACAAATTTTGTGCTCATTAATAAGGATATATGCACAAGCTGGAAGTGCTAACTTATAAATTCATCTCTTCATTTTTTAAGGGAATTTTACATAAATGACTAACATTTAGGGGTTTTAAATTGGGCATAACTACATTTTAGCTATTTATATTTTGTAGCTACAGCGCGCGCTAGAGTAGTTTGCTACAGTTGATTGTATTCAGAAATCAGATTGTATTCAAAATTCGGTTGAGTCAGATTTTGCTGTATTCAATTCAGATTTTGCTGTATTCAAATCAGATGTATTCAACTAAAACATCAAAAACACAAAAATTTGCACTAAAAAAAATAACGAATACACTCAAAAACTGAATACAAGAAATAAATTTCACTTTATTCATTTGTATACACTTCAAAATTCACTGTATTCATTTGTATACAAGAAATAAAATTAACGAATACACTCAAAACTGAATACAAGAAATAAAATTCCGATCAGATTCCGGCCAAATTTGGTTGTTCCCGTCTAGATCTGACCGTTGTCACCGTCGTCGTCATCAACACCGGATTGTATTAAAAAATAGAAAGTCATTTCCGGCCAGATCTGATTGTTTCCGTCCGGATCTGACCATTACGGGAAGCGGAGTTGTAAGCCGTCGTCGTCGTGAGGGAGAAGAGAGAGAGAGACGGTGAACAACAACAACCACCACAGCCAACAACAACAAGAACACCGTAAAAATGAATACAAAGTCTCCTAATCTTCTCCGCCACAACAACAACAACAGCCAACCCATGAGCTTACTTCTCCGGCGAACCACAACAACAACAACACGAACCACAACCAACATCAACATGAATTAATCAGTGATTCCCCAAGTACAAGAAATATCCCTACAATGTTCCGTCTGGCTTTCGCATGAAGCAATGGTGACGATGAGGGAGCAGTGACCGAAGCTCGTTCACCGGAGCTCCGACGGCGATATTGAGAGCAGAAGGGAGGGAGAAGGAGGGAGGAGAGATAAAAATGTGGATACAGGGGATGTTTTTTTATTTTAACCTATTTTGTATGTTTTAGTTATGGAGTGTAATTGATATACACGTTTTAGCTACGAGGTGTAAATAAATTAAAATATAGCTACTAGTTAAAAATAAGGTCTAATGTTAGCTACACCATGTACATTTCCCTTTTTTTTAAACCAAAAAAGTTTCACTTACCATTTAGTACCCAAAAAGAGAAAAAGAAAATTGTATTATTAATTAAGAATAATAGAAGAAGGACCTAGGCGATTTTCTTTGGGCCAATAGAGACTTTTCCAGAAGCCCAAACGACGCCAGATTTCATTTTTTTGCACGGATTGCCCTTCTTTTGGGGTGGTCTTTAAATTTTGCCCCTCATATTTGTGGTCTTTAAATTTTACCCTTGGTTGGATACCTGAGATTCTGGGTTCGAACCCGCTCAGGCATAAAATAAAAAAATAATTTCGCAGGGCAGGGCTGGGGGGAGTGTATGCCGGATCCGGCATAAAGTCCTTAAGGAAAAACTAAAGTTATGCCGGAGGGGGCATAACTTTTCCTCAAGGCATAGTTTAGTTATGCCTTATGGGGCAAAACTTTTCCTTAAGAAACTATGCCTTATGGGGCAGACTTTTAATTAAGGCATAACTAAAAGTATGCCCCATAAGGCAGAACTTTTTCTTAAGGTATAGACTTTGCCTTATAAGGCAAACTTTTAGTTATGCCTTAAGGAAAAATTCCGCCTTATGTGGCATACTATAAAAGTTTGCCCATTAAAAGTATTTCCCCAACGGCATAAACTTGTGAAGGAATTACCAAAGTTATGCCGAACCCGACATACTTATGCCAAGTCTGCCCATAAGGCAAAAGTATGTCAGGTCCGACATAAGTTTAGTAATTCCTTAACAAGTTTATGCCGGTAGGGGCATACTTTTAATGGGCAAACTTTTATGCCGGACCCGACATAAACTTGTGAAGGAATTACCAAAGTTATGCCGGACCCGGCATAATTATGCCAAGTCTGCCCATAAGGCATAAGTATGCCGGGTCCGGCATAACTTTGGTAATTCCTTCACAAGTGTATGCCGGTGGGGGCATAGCGAAATTTAAACTTTGCCTTGCGATTTTTTTTTAAGATTTTGACTGTGTGGGGGTTCGAACCTGGAATCCATGGGGTTTAGCCGAAGGTCAAAATTTAAAGATTTCAAATATGAGGGGCAAAATTTAAAGATCACCCCAAAAGAAGGGCAATTCTGCGAATTGCCCGCCAGATTTCCGCCATACTGGTGTAGTACTTCCTTGTAACGGTGGCCCCCATATTCTCTCTCGAATCTTTTAAGTTGTTAAAAGTGAATATTTTTCGTCTCTATCAAGTATTTAATAAGGCGAAAGAACGCGTGTACCCCCTCAAATCAAAATAATTACTCGCTCATACTTCTATTACTTTCGTACCTCCAGAAAAAATTAAAACTATTTACTCGAGATGCCCTCAAATTATGATACCAACATGGTGTATATATATACTGAGATGGTATCATCGAAGATTGCTTCAGTTCTTCTCTTAGTCCTTCATGATACCATCATGATATATGAATATACTGAGATGGGATTATGGATGATCATGTTCATTTATTAAAAAAGACACACTTTTCTCGAAAAAAACATTTGTGATACCATCATCTTTTATACATATATTGTGATGGCATCATTGAGGACTACTTCCGTCCTTCAATGAGATATTCCTCAGGACCATGGTACCATCTTGGTATATAAATATACCGAGATGATATCATGGAGGACTGCTTCAATCCTTCGCTTAGTCCTTCATGATACCATCATGATATATAAATATACTGCGATGATATCATGGAGGAAGGGGTTTGGGCGAGGGGGTGTCGGGCAAATAGTTTCAGTCGGTCGGGTAGTAAGAAGCGAATTAGTTTAGGAGGGGCATGGGGCGAGTAATTATTTTGTATTTTAGGGGTATTTGGTGTTGTTTTCCTTTTAATTAATTCTGGTTAACGAAGATTATGAAAAAAGTGATTTATTGGACTCCTTTATATTGATTTTTTTTCCAGTTTGGCGAATAAAAGAGATTAATTATTTTCTTTCATTATTGTCCTTAATATCAAGTACCCCCCTTCCGATTTTTCTGAAGTTACAATTTTAATAATTATTAACAAAGGTTAATTAGTAAAATATATTCTTAATAAATACTAATTTATTTAGGGGCGTGCTTAGTTAATAGAGTAGTAGAGGATTAGTAAAAAGTAATGGAGAGAAAAAGTAGGATATGTTGCACTTAACACTTCATCGGAAAGAGGCTTTTCATCATCTTCGTGGGAGGCTCTTTTTAATTTTCTACTATATTAGAAGAGTGGGTTTGGTCGTCAACCACCCACTCTTCTAATATACTCCCTCCATTTCAATTTATATGAATCCATTTGACTGAGCACGACATTTAAGAAAGAGGGAAGACTTTTGAAATTTGTGGTTCAAAATAAGCCTTGAAAATTTATGTGGCTGTAAATCATTCATAAAGTGAATTTGTTTCCAAATTAGGAAAAAGGAAATAGGTTCAAATAAATTGAAACAGAGGGAGTAGTTACTAAAATTTTCTTTTTAAAAAAAAAAAATTAAAGGTGGGGTCCACGTGAAGAATTAGGAGATAATTATAAAAAAAAATTAAGGTGGGGTCCACGTGAAGAAGTAGGAGACAATTGCGAAGAAAAAAAAAGGACATTTAAATAATGATAATAAGTTCAGAAAATGGTAAAGGTACGCTTAGAGAAAATTTAAAGAAGAGAAATTTAGGAAAAAAGAAATAACGATTTAAATTGAACACAAAAACCGCTAAAGAAGTCATAAAACCAAAAGATTTAAAACTTATACCTTTGGGTAAGGTAAAAAATACACTAATTTTAGACACATACGTCTCACACAAATAATGAGGAATAACATCAAGAAGACGAAATATAAACGGTCAAGAAACTTATACACATATTTTCTTAAAATGATGAAGTTGGTCTATATTAAAAATTTAAGACTACAACAGATGCTAACACATGAAAGCGCTTTTCAGTGTTGTTGAGTAGAATGAGATGATGGCATGAAACTCGGTAGGAGAAGGTGTATTTCAAATCTTTCAATTGGAGAACCAAACCAGGAAAGTCATATATGGGAGAAGCGGACTAGGTAAAATAATTTATTGATATTTTCAATTAATTGATTTATAATACTTTCTATAATAAAAATTCCATAATTATATTACTAAAAGGTACTCTTTCTGTCCTAATTTATGTGACATAGTTTGACTAGGAACGAAATTTAAAAAAGAAAGGAAAGATCTTTGAAACTTGTGGTCTAAAACAAGTCATAGATATTTGTGTGGATTTAAATCATTTCATTAAAGGTAAAAAGGGAAGTTTCAAGTTAAATGATTTCTAAACATAAAAATATATTATTCTTTTTTAGACAGATAAAAAAAAAAGTGAGGTACTATTTTTTGTGTTGGACCTGTGCTAGCACGAGCTGTCATCATCTAGTCTATGGCTAATTTATTGAAGACTAAAGAACGTAGAAATAACCAACATTCATATTTGAAGGTTTTTTTTTTTTTTTTTACTGCTATTTGACGGTTCTTTTATTTTTTTCTCCTTCTTGCTATACATGTGATAATAAGATATTGATGTGATCGTGAGAGAAAAAGGTCAAATAAATACACAGTCTTTTATTCGATTTTTCATTTAATCGCTTGTACTTAGTACCTATTGAACACTCAAATCCTCCAAAAGTGTACCTAATAAACGTTAAGAGGACAAGAAGTGATATAAGCGTTAAGAAGACAGGAGGATACCAGAGTGATCAATAAGATGATGCAACTTTAATATTAAATGCTAAACAACTCCAACACTCATATAATTAAAGGAATGTGAACTTGAATAATAATAAAAAAAACAAATGTGACATAATTTCAGGATCGTCATTTCTTTCTTGTTGAGATACTTCTCTCCTTTTTGTCAGAAAAAGCATATGAAAATTAAATAAACCACAAAAAAATCTCCTTTAATTGCTTGAGATGATAAAGTAGAAGGGAAAAAGAAAGAGAATTTTTTTTAAGAGTGGAGTAATTATTTTTGGCATGTTCAGAAAAGTGTGGCAATTAATGCAGCTACATGATTCTTGCCTATAAATAGAATTTTGAGCTGAAATAAAAAGAATATAAATTAAGAGCAAGGTGCAAAATTATCTCTGTATGGGTTATTCTGTCCCATAATAATATTCTTGAAACCCTGATGAGAGATGCGAATTGTGAGTAATAGAAATAAATATTTTTTTCCCTCTAATCTTAATTCATAAATGAAAGAGTTTAAGTTATGAAAAACGTTTTTGAAACCTCTTTTGATCCCTAGCTATCCATGGTAAAATTATATATGTTCAACCACTACGTCCTTTGTAAGCCAATGTAGGAGGAATATGTCATCTAAAATGGACAGTTAAACACTTCATAAAATAAAATAAATAAGAAAATCAGAGAGGTAATTTCATCTTTCGCGGGAAGCTCTCTCCCCCCCCCCCCCCCCCCCCCCCCTCCCCAATCCTCCTTTCTTTCGTGGTAATTTCATAAATGACTTCTTCGATCTTCTTGTGATATAAGTGTAATGTTGAAAAAAGAGTCCTTGAGAAGATAAAAAAAATGGTCTTTAAAAGACAAAAAATGTAATAGAGATGTGATGAATAATAAATTTAGAAACAACGCATAATTTTAACCTCACCATAATAACCATGAAAGATCATGCAAAGTTTTTATATTAAAATGTTAATTAACTCCTGTATCATTAAATGAATGAATTTATAACAAAAAAGGAATATGAACTTGAAGAAAATAACATGTTACGTAAAATATTGCTATTTTATCCCAGATAAGGTATGAGTCCAAGAGTCAAAGAAAAATTCAATGTTTTAGAAACTTTCCACTTTTCTGTTATGAATGAAAATGTGGTTGTTGTTTCCCTTTTCTTGTTTCTTTTTTCTTTTGGCATGTCCAGCTAAAAGTTGCTAATGCCACTACGAGATTCTTTGCCTACAAATAGAATTTTGAGCTGATCATATTGCTTTGTGTTTGGTAAAACTTGCCCCAGGTGTTTACATCAAAGCAGTGTAACTTACCGTGGTTAAGTGATAGTTGTATATATTCATAACACATGTCATGCATACATTTCATGCACATACCAGAAAAATACCACATTACATGCACTTGCATTTGTGGCAGTGTGAATACACACAGAGCAAATTAAGTGCACAACTATCTTTTTTCTTATTTGGGTTATTTATATCCTACTACATTCTTGAAACCCTGATGTAAAAAGGGGTAACAAAGAAAGAAAGAGAATTCAAAAACTTGATATTGATCAACAATGGATGATTCAATCCTGGAAGAGAGAGAGGAGCTAATGGTTTCACTTGTTGATGAACAAGTAAAACCCATTTTTAGAGTTGCTCATTTTCTAAAACCAACTATATATTCTGCTGAAAAGCTTCCATTTTTACCTTCAAGATCCAATATTTCTTGTTCTTCACTAAAGGTTCAGTTTAGGGGTGTTTTTTTATACATGAATGGATGGTATGAATGGGTTGATGAGTTAAAGCCATTATACGAAGATATATGGAAAAAAGCTGGAATCTTTGAGGCTATTATAGCTTCCACATTCGAGATTTATAGGCATAATGATTTGATTCTTGCTCTAGCAGAGAGATGGTGTTCGGAGACTAATACATTCATTTTACCATGGGGAGAATCAACTATTACTTTGGAGGATATGGTAGTTTTAGGTGGTTTCTCTGTTTTAGGCCATTGTGTGTTGAAACCTGTTAAAGACCAAAGATTCAGTAGAAGTTGAAAAAACTCTTCGAGAGGCTCATAAAGTTATTAGGGCAAGCAAAGGGAATATTGTTAGTCACCATGACTGGATGGAATATTTTGCAGGAAAAGGTGACCATTTAGAGCATGTTGCATTTTTGACCCTTTGGTTGTCAAGGTATGTGCTTCCTGCTAGATGTTATAGGAATGTGCAACAAGCTCTTTTCCGTATTGCAATTTATCTTTCTCAAGGAATTCCAATAGCACTTGCCCCTGCTGTTCTTGCTAGTATTTATAGAGATTTAAACTTTATTATGTTCAGTTATGGGCATGGGAGAGATTTGCGAATTTGCAGCCTAAGCCTAGTGTTATTTACTGTGGGGAGCCAAGAGTGGCTAGATGGCATAAGGTGAAAAAACAAAATTGTGTGGATCCTAGGCTTGAATTAGATGATGCAGCAGAATGTTTTCTGTGGCGTCCTTATGCTATTGATACTGTGAAGAATTGGGACACCAGCAAATATTACAAGGAAAGGGAGGAATATGTGGAGTTTGGACCAAAGATGGGAAGAGAGATTTTGATGTTCACTCGACTTATTCGTGCTTCTGAATTAGTTGGAATGGATTGTGTAGAACAGTATAGTCCACATAGAGTATCAATGCAATTTGGATTTGATCAAGATGTGCCCGGTTGTGTGAATCATGCTTGGAGAGACTATGACAGACCAATCAAAGATGCCAACCTCTATATACCTTCTAGGCTCTTCGAGTCAGATGTCAGCAGCCAATACTTGGAGTGGTGGAAGAACCAAAATGTTGCACCTGAGGATGCAGCTAAAACTCGTGAAAGGATGCCAAGAATGTCGTGGGGACATCACGGAAAGATTAATGCCTCTGCATGTTGTGATTTTTTGCAGAATGGTGATGAGGTTAGCAAAGATGGTAGTTTTCAGGATTGTGAAATGAGAGCTGTAGAATCATCATCAGATGATGACAATATACCAATTTCGGAATCTTTACACAAGAGGAAGCTCATGAAGAAAGAGAGTACTCTACCTGGTAGTCAAGAACCCGTTGTTAGCACCCAAAGCCAATCTTCTTCAGCTTCAAATGATGGAACTGCTAGAGAAAGGGAGACTATATTGGAATCAAAACTATTAAACGAGAAGCTTGAGACTTCAAATGGAAAATCAGAGGAATTAGATGAACATGAGGCACATGTAGTTAAAGAAATGGTGCCACTAGAGAGCAAGGACAAGAATTACAAAGATGTCTCTAAGCTCAACTTGCCTGATAATTTAGAACTTGCAAGAAAGGGTCCAGATGCAAGTGGTAGATATGCAGAATTTTCGAGCAAAACTTCTGTGGAAGCACCTAAGGTAACTGCAAAAGGCAGGACCAACATAACGGAAGGAAATATGGAGACGGGAAACACTAACCACCATGAGAATGTGAACAATAGATATGAAATGACTGATATTCTGAAACTTGAGATGAGGATTAGAAACCTTGAAAACATTAATGCTGGAAAGGTTCCAAGATTCAGGACAAGGTGAAAACAAGATAAAACTAGACTACAGTGTTGATGCTTCTCTAGCTTAGTCTTTGTTTTGTCCAAAAAGTAATATATTCTTCTCTATTTCCTATTCCTCAAAGATACTGAGATACTGGCTTGTTCTTCTATTTAGGTCCTCTTGTAACTACTCAGCTTTATGCGATTTTACACTTGAATTATGTTTCAGTTCACTTTGTTTATTTTCCAGGTTGCAAACAGTTTTGCATATTAACAGCCATGCATTTTTTTCTTCCAGGGAGTGGCTGTTGTGAATGCAAAGTCAAGATTACAGATAACTTCGCCTATGCTAATTTTTTCACTCTCCCCTGGAGTTCATCTAGCACTGTTAGGTTCCCCATTTGAATTACTGCTTCCATATCTACAATCATGAAGTTCAAATAATTTGCTTGATTGCTAGTAACTGGCACATGAAACACTTTGTGGAATATTATTATAACTCGTGTGACTATCTGCATGCATCTTCTATAATTGAAATAACCACTGCTGTGTTTCACTTCACTCGTCAATTCTCATCCTCTCATTGTGCTAAAAATGGTTTAAACCTGCATGATTGCTTTTGTTCCAGTATATCAAGTTACTCTGAACTCTGAGTTCTTTTTTAATTCCTTTTCCTTCTTCAAACAAAGCAAGTTGAGTAATGAAAATCTCCTTTATGGTGTGGAGACTGGAGAGTAATTAGAAGTAAAATTCCGGTGGGTGAGGTAATATTGAACTTTGGCCATCTTCTTGTCTCAAAGTGTACTTGTTGCATATAGAAAAAACTATTGGGCGTGTCTTTGTTTCAGGGGATATTGCAAGACAGGTATGGAGCTATTTTGCAGGATCATTTGGCATATCCAGAGAATTTAAATGGAGAAACATGGTTGTTCTTCTTGTTACCATTCAAAAAAAAAAAAAAAAAAAACATGGTCATTCAAGATTTATATAGCCGGGTCCAACTTGTTTGAGACTTAGGCGTAGTAATCGTTATTGTTGCAGTATTAGGCATAGCCAGACAGGGGCACACGCTTGGTACAATGTTAAAGGTTAATGCTCAATTTCAAGAATCATTCATGACATTATTTTCCACTTGAAGATATTCTCGAAGAGGAGATGGTCAAGGATATAAATTAGGTGGTTTTGGAATAGAATATTCAGAAAAATAGAAGTATGTTATGGAAGAAACCATAGTAGTAATGCAACTAGGAGGACTGCAGATAGGAGAATTATTAGGATTTTTTTTTTTTGGAGAATTTGTACCAAGAATTAGTCCTGATCATAGGAGAATTGTGCACATTTTTTTTTGATTAACTATCAGATATCCCTAACCCACTGGCCAGACTAATTTGGATTTGCATTTGAAACCGAGACATCTGATTAAGAGTTGAGAAATTCCAACCATCCCACTACACCCCCCAGTGGTCAGTACTCCTACATAACTGAAAGAAATATGGAGATGGGAAACATTAATAACTATGAGAAACGGAGCTACCGAAACTTGAGATGTGGATTAGCTCATTCTTCTATTAGGTTCTCTTGTAACTATCTCAACTTTAGTGAAAATTTTACACTTGACTTATATTTCAGTTCACTTGTTTGTATTCCAGGTTGCTGACTGTTTTGCATATTAACAACCATGCAAAGTCAAGATTACAGATAACTTCGGCTATGTTAAATTTTTAGCCCTTCCTGGAGTTCATCTGGCACAGTTTATTCCATTTGAAGTTCAATCTACAACATTACTGCTTCCAATTCTACGATCATGATGCTCATATAATTTGCTTGATCGCTAGTAACAACTTTGTCGAATATTAATACTACTCATGTGAATGTTCGCATACATCTTCTGTAACTGAAATAACCACTGCTGTGTTTCACTTATCGGTTCTCATCCTTTCATTGCGTTAAAAATGGTTTAAACCAGCATGATTGCTTTTGTTCCAGTATATCAAGTTACTCTGAACTCTGAACTCTGAGCTCTTGCCTAATTCATTTAACCCCTTTCCAAAACAAAGCAAGTCGAGTAATTAAGGTCTCCTTTATGGCGTGGAGAGTAAATAAGGAGGAAAATTCCCAGTGGATGAGATAATATTGAACTTTGGTCAGATTCTTGTTTGAAAGTGTACTTGTTGCAGACAGCCTCAAGAAAGAAAAAACTGTTGAAGCATGTCCTTGTTTCATGTTGCAAGTTATGTATGGAGCTATTCTGCAAGATCATTGTGCATAGCCAAACAGGGTCACACTGTCCGCAAATTTTTCATAAGATTTACGTTATAAGTGATTTGATTATGTAAATATTTTTATATACCGTGCATGAAATTTAAACTCATAAAGAAAATAAAGGGGAAAGAAGAAGACTATTAACATTATCAATACCTAAAATTATACTGTAGTAAGAAAGTCCATTCAAACTCATCTGTTTGCGAATTTGGTCAGGCATATTTTACATCATACGTTCATAAAAGAATGAAAGAATATGTTTTACAGCTAATTAATCCTAAACCCTTAAATCGAACTATAGAGGCAAAATATGGGCAACTATCACTGTGATGTCATCAGGCTTGCCACCAACATGATGTTTTCCAACTTCGGAACACTCTCTAGCAAAAGGTGTATAATTCTTCTTACTTTGTGAACTCCGCAGTGCATATTCTGCAATCCTCTGTGCTAACATCTTCGAAAATATTCCCAGTTCGCGCAAATCCACTAGCCCCTTGCGTACTAATTTCTCCAACTCCAAGTCATGAACGTTATCGAACAATCCATCTGATCCCATCACTATCACATCCCATGTTTTTACTGGAACCTTAATTTCTTGTGCCACACTTGGATGATCACATGTATCCATTCCCTAACTGAAAGGGACAATTGAATCTTTTTTGCTGAATTTCTGATTTGTATACTATTACCCCGTCTCTTATAACAACAAACCCACTATCTCCAACGTTGACCGCGTGTACAATATCACACGTTAAAGTCAAAATACAAGCTGTCGATGAACCTTGAGATTTAGCGTTAAAATAAGCTTCATTGAGAACTTTCATCGGGTGAATTTTAGTCCCTTGTTCTTTCTGCTTGTGAATCGATAATTCAGCGTTTTTAACCAACTATCTCGAATATTCTCCAGAATCGATACCTTTTTTTGCCCAGCCACCAACGCCTTCGGCTACACCTATGGTTTCTTCCTCGATGCAAATAAAATGTGCATCTTCCCCTAGAGGGGCTTTGTTATATTTTGGTATGTAAAATGCGCCAGCCGCCATCCTCGTGCTGAAATTCCCATTAATAGAACTCGGAACGTTAATACTCTCATTGTGAAAGTTTAGACACTCGACGTCTATATCCATCTCGTCTATATCCATCTTTTCTATAGCCATTTATGGAACTATTAGAGAAGTGTCACTTTCTGAAATACTAAAGTACTATAACACCTAGTATATGAACTGCGACCTAAAGCAATTTTTGAATTCCTTTTACCACAATAACATAATCTTGACATATTTGTTTATGTCATGGAATTTCACCGGTTCGCATGTAACTAAAAACAAGAAGAGCAAAATCTTTTTTTCCTATTTGTGCATAACCCCAAACAATTTATCGAGACTCTGAATAACACCTTGAGAAAGTACTAGGTATATTATAAAATAAGTTAATTTCTTTACATGGAGGCAACCTACTTCTACAATATTTTGGATTTGTTTAAAGGTTCGGGAATTTTAATCCGGTTAGGAAATGTAAATTGACGTTTTTTCTTTAAGGAGAATTTACGCTTTTAATCCCTGAAATATTGAAAAATTTCATTATTTGTCCTTATATAACAATGTCACAACCTAAAATTAAAAAAAAATCAATTGCATTCCCGTTAAATCGTTAACCTTTTCATAGTGGATGATTTTTTTTTTTTATGAACACATTATGCAAAGGGAAAAGAATACTGTGTGTCTAATGGCCCAAAGTAATGTCATATTTGGTCAATATTTGGGCCTAATAACCCCAGGAGTCCGCTCAACCCAAAATAATGCCAAAAAATGGCCGGCCGGCCCAAAATAATACCAAAAAATGGCCGGCCGGCCCAGCAGCTCAAGCGCTTTTTTTTTTAAAAAAAAAGTCGCCACTAAAGGCCTGCTATAGAAAAATCAGGCTTTTTAGTGGCAATTAAAAAAGTAGCCACTAAAGGTTAAATATCCCAAAACATGTATAATATGTGTATATTTAGTGAGAAATATCCCAAAATATGTGTATATTTAGTAGTATATACAAGAATGATACATGTTTATATACATATGCTGGAATTAATTATACATTTATTATACACATATTATACAATAATGATATGATTTTTTTATTTTACATATACAATAGTGATACATATTATATACCACAATGAGACAGTTTCTATGATGCATTTTTTATACGTATGATATACTTTTTATACAAGACTGATACAGTTTATATACACATGCTGGAATTATATATACACTTTTTATACAAAAATGATACATATTGTATACAAAAATGATACATACCTTAGTGATTCATATTTTATACAGTTTCTATACATTACAGATAGGTACTGATACATATTTTTATACACAAATAATACTTGTTATATACAAAAATTGCCTCAGATTTTTTTGGAATATTTTTTACAAAATATACACATATTGTACATGTTTTGGGATATTTAATCTAAAAATTCGCCACTAAAAAGCCTGATTTTTCTGTAGCAGGCCTTTAGTGGCGACTTGTAATTGCCACAAAAAGTCTGACTTTAAAAAAAAAAAAAAGCGCTTGGGTTGTTGGGCCGACCAGCCTTTAGTGATGAGTTTTTAAATCTTTTGTGGCGACTTTTAGTCGCCATAAAAAGCTTGCTACAGATTTTGGCTACCGGATGGAAATTGTTTAGGGACTACTTTTTGGGTTTGGGAAAACTTGAGTCAGGGCGTGGGTTTATTTTAGGCCCAGCGGCCATTTGTGTCCTTTTCCCTTATGTAAAACTAAATGAGTCTTACGTGGGCCCAACGATTTGGATTTTAATACAACTTCACTTTAAATTGCAAGTTTGCAACTAATAAATCAACATAAAATTTCCTCAGATGTATAGTTAAAAGTTCTGGTATGCCAAAAGAATACAGGCAAATACCAAATTAGACACAAAAACTCTACGATGACAAACATGCCCGTCGGCTGATATCTCCAAGTTGCGAAAAAGTAACATTCAACCTTGAAAAATCACCCTAGGATCAGGGGATACCTCAATGTGTTCGCCATGAACTTGATTAAAGAAAAGAGTCACCTTCAATCTTCTCTTGCAATTGTATGTAGGCTGTAGCCAAGACAAAATGTTTTGCCCTATAAATTTCCAGTGTGTTCCATTTTTGTTTCTTGTACGTCTATACCTGCTGAAACTAACCCCCTCCTCCTGCTAATGCGGCTGGTGGGTAGGAAACCAAGTACCGACATTTTCACCATGCATAAAAACTATAACTTATGGCTGCACCCTTGACTCGACCTATATAAATAACTCATAGGTCTTAAGGATAAATCTCTTTTCTCTACATTTTTCAACTTCTTTCGAGCTTATGCAGATACATAGTGAACATATGGGTTTCAGTTAGAGCCTTGAACAACCTCTATCGAGGTAACTAAGAACGTGAGAATTTTGAAAGATTGGAACTTCAAGAGACTGGATTTTAAATTATAGGAAACTTTTGTCATAAAAAAGTGATTCCCTATCACTTAGCAAAAAGATATACTCTTTTCGTCAAAGCAGAAAGTAGAATTTAGTATAAAAACCAACGAAATATAAAGTAACGAAATACTTATCGAATATCATTCTAATTTGATAAATGGCTGAAACCAAACAGAAAAGCCAGGACTTTGATTTTTCAACCTGAAGAACAAAGTCATAGAAATGCAATGTTTACCAAAACAACCTTAATTCAGAGAGAGCATATAACACTTGTCACACCCCTTTTTCGCGCCCCGAAGGATAAACACACTCAGGTTTTTATTGTTTAAAAGGGTTTTTCCATTTAAAGTGACGGTTTTGAATAGAGATTATTTATTTACAGAGGCGTCACTTGGAATTGAGTTTTGGTGTTTCAAGTCACCTTATTAAATCCCTAATCAAAAGGAAATGACTCTTTTATTATTGTTCTGTGAAAACAAAAGACCGGGTAAGGAATTCTGTTGACTGGGGAGAAGGTATTAGGCATTCCCCGAGTCCCGTGGTTCTAGAAAAGTGGTCCTCTAATGATTCTCCTAATTTCCTCTAAAATACTGACAACTCATTTCTTCGTCTTACTTCAAGCAAGTCTTACTTACCGGGAAAACTGGATTAATTAATCGAACGGGTTGCTAATGTACATAACTGGCATACTAGCTTGATCAGTCTTGGGGAATTGTTTTTTGTGATAACTCTTAAGGCTCTTCTTCTGTAGCTTGCTCTTTTAATGCTTAGATGGTTTTCTTCTTTCACCCATTTCTATACCTCAAATTTAACTTAAACCCTTTAGGTTATAAAACGCCGTCGGTGTATTCAAACGGTTACCCACTCACTAGTATTAACTTAACTAAGTAACTTAAATCGTACTTCTACTAACTCTGGTGAAAATTTTTGATTCACTGTATCTACTCAAACTTACTTACTATGCTTCTTTTAACCACTTGCTAGCACCATATTCTCTAATTCTTCTCTGAGTACTAAAGTGAAACATAAGGTTATTTCTAACTTTTCTTGGTCATCTGAACTATAGACATGGATCACACTTAGGGAAATTTCATATGTCTCAAACGAGAAATTGGAACAACTAACCCAAAACTTCCTATACACTTTCAAAATTATATCATGCTATACACATCAGGGATAAATACTTAATCACATAACCTAAGAGGGAATTGTCATGTCTTTTATCTCATAGTAATATCTGCTTCTTGTAGTAACTTACTAACGTCATACTCTCCAGGTTTGATTTGAATAAGCTTAAATAATTTAAAACTAACCCTAAAAAAAATCAACATTGTCTCCTCGTGGTTTTCTTATCGCATCAATCCCTTCCTAATCATGTGCATAGATCATATGGCAAATATATATATATATATATATATATATATATATCCTTGAAAAAGTCGAGACTTTCTAGTATTACAGGGGGTCGGCTCTTAGGCTATTTCCTGCTCAAAACTACCTTGGACAATTTATGCCTGCTGCGGTTAACTTCATAACATGATACCTCGTGGGGTCTTAAATATGAACCATCACCCTTATACTATAGCTCCATGGTCAAAGAGTCCAAATAAACTTACTCTATTAGGGTATATAACCTATGTGTGCTACCATACCGAAACTTGTCTTTCAAATGGTACTATCACCTGATAAACACACCATGCACTATTTGGCAAGTCTTGGGGCTCGAATTTCCTTCTCGCCGCTTACGCATTCTTTACGTTCAGAATTCGATGGAAAAAGAATGTTACTTACTGCTCTAAGCTTCATGGCACGAGTTAGAATAATTCATGATGACTCCATCTGAAAGCAACACATCGCTAATGATTATATTTACATCTTCCTCATCCATTGAGACGAGGCGTAGTCGGTACAACGGGAAACAACACACGAGTCCGAGTGATTTCTGAGAACATAGCTCTATTGCACGATCTAGAGATGAAAGAAGTGAGACAATCTTAAAAGTCTTGGTGGTCAACTATTTATATGTGTGGGCGCCACACACATATAAAAGTGACCCCACTAGACACGGTTTCATAGACTCCCTAAGACACTTGAACCTAGGGCTCTGATACCAAGCTTTGTCACGCCCCAAACCATGGTTGGGCGAAACACGACACTCGGTGCCATACTGCATGTGACCGAGCGAACCTCATTGCTTGCTGAATCATCATGAGGCATACATGAGCGAAAATATAGCATGAATGTGATGAGCTTTTATAAAACATGAGATGTCATAATAATTTAATGAAATACTTGTTTAAATCATAAATGCGGAAACAACATGAGTTGAGCCAAAGATGGCTAAACACCCTGCATGTCTAACATAACTAAACTGACTAGTCTATGAAACCTCTAATCGTGAGTCTTGACTGGAAAACGTACTTGCTGGGACAAGGCCCCCAGCATACCTTTAAATGCATGACTAGTAAAATAAATATAACTGACTAAAACCCCGAATGAGATGGGGCTCACCGATGAGCTGATACGGGAAAATCCTACTGAGCAGATGTGGCGTCTTGTAAATCCGTACCTGCATCGTGAAATGCAGACCCCGGTCAATAAAAGGGGACGTCAGCACATTGAATGTACTGGTATGTAAAGCAACTGAATGAAATAACATGGGACATGGAAATAACATAACAGAGACTGAACTGAAACATGATCATGAACATGAGTACATATACATATATAACATGTGTAAAGTATCGTGAGTAAGGAGAGCATTAAATATAACCGACAACATGGTCCGGTACTTGCGTCCTACCAACAGAATACTCATACTTTGCCAGAGATATGAGATTTAATAATGTTATGAAAGGATCCAGTCATTATGAGAGATCGTCCGGGACATGGGAGGAGTGATCCTCATCCTATGGTGACTACATATTTTCAGGCTATCTAAAGCCTTCCTCGGTAATTAAAGCAACTCCCAAAAACATGAACATGTAAAATAAGTGGCACTTGCTGCCCATGGTTTTCATGAATATAACTTGCTTGTACATAGATATCATGAATTATAACTTGCTTGAATGAACTTATAAAACACGTATAGTATTTCCTTGAAAATAGCATAATATATCATAAACTAGCATGCATAAACCCATGGAATGAGATATATGAGTTTTTCATAGATTACACAGATTCTTAATAATTATAAAGAAATATTAAGAACTCAATGATGAAATTATAACAATTCATACATAATATAATCATGGACATGAACCTAGGATTATCATGAGCATGGTATAGAAACCCTAGTTTTCGTAGAGAATCATAATTTATGGATTATGAGGCGTGGGGAAGAACAATGATGTTCCCACACGTAGATATACCTCTACACACCTGATAATGCTCCAAAACTTGAATTAAAGACTTGAACTTTGAAGAAGATTTCCAAAATCTTGAATTCTTGAACCTTAAAATGGGTTTTCTTGAAAACCCTAGGTTAGGAATGATGATTTCTTGTTTAGATTACAAGGATATGTATTAGAATTGACTTGGAATAATTAGAGTAGGCTTACCTTGGTGTTCTTGATGATGGGAGACGGTAGGAGGTCGTTCTAGGGCTTGAAGAAATGAAAAATAATGATTTGGATTGATATGGACGAATATATACTATTCTGGAAAATTGAATTTTACGCCTAGCAAAATATTGGCCGTATTTTGAAAGACGGTCCGTATTTTGAAATACGGTTCGTATTCTGTGTGGACTACACTGCGACTCGTCAGTAAAATGGCCATAACTCTTTGCACAGATGCCCGTTTGACCCCACAATATACCGTTGGAAAGGTATTTCAAAGTTCTACAACTTTCATCAAGGAAGTTTTCCTAAATTCCAAATACGTTTTGAAATACGGGCCGTATTTCAAAATACGGTCCGTATTTAACAATGTAACCTCCAAATGCCAAATTCCAGAATGCTCAGAAATCTTTGGTACCAGTTTACGACTTGAAATACGGCCCATATACTGAAATACGATCATTGTTCATGGTCGTAAACCCCCATCTTACAACTGAAGAGGAAATTTCAAATTCCCACACTCTTTATCTGGTTTTCTAAGTCTAGGAGCATGGTCAAAGCTTAGGTTAAAGGTACAAGGTGTTACAAGTATAAATTAAAGATTACCAATTTGAAGGGCAAAAATTAAAGACCACCCCAAATGAAGGGCAATACGCGTAAAAAAAAAGTACAAGTATCCTAAGACTACTAGAGTACATTAATTCATGAATTAAGATAATTTATGCCCCCGTTTTGCCATAAAAATTATTCACTTTATTCCGGAATTTTTTTTCACTTTTTTCCGGAATCAGCGTTTGGCCATGAAAATTCCGAATACAACTTGAAGTTGTATTCCGGAATACCAAAAACTCAAAAAACTTGTTTTTCAAAAAAAATTCACTTTTTTACAATTACATTTCACCAAAAACTATAATTTCAAAAAATATGGTCAAACACAACTCCAACTCCAACTCCAACTCTAACTCCAAAATTTAAAAAAATATATATATATTTTTTTTTTTGGTATCTATGAACAAACGGGGCCTATGTATCACAAAAATCAAGAAGTCTTTTCAACCACACTTAATTCTTTTTGACTTAAACTACCTATATAGTTGAAGCAATTTTCGGGATTTATTTTACACCAAAAATCATTGGATTTACTAAATTAAAATCCTCGATCCTTCAACGATCAAAATCAGTCTTAGATAGGAGCAATTAACGGGAACTAATAAACCCTTCACATGGCGCAAGACAGCACCATATATAGTAACCAATAATGCAAGCATAAGAACAATATGTTTCATAATTTTGGGAGAATGGAAATCAGTAGTATGTTATGTCTGTTGGTGTGGGGAACACAAGATCCAAAGTGTTGATACTTTGAAAGGTAAATCTTCAAAGTAACAACTGAGTGGCTATTTCTGTTGTTTTCTCTATGTACATGACCCTCCCAGAATATGCAAAATAAAGAACCATTGGAATATATATGTAGCCCGTGAACTATATTGTACATTGAAGTTTTTTTAGTACTAACGTTTCGAACCAACCATATTGTAGTGACCTACATCTGTAGGCCTCTAGTTAGGTAAACTGATTGGTAAAATTCGAGTTTGAGAAGCAATGTTAGTCCAAACTATATTGCTCTGGCTCTTAAAAAAAATCGTCGGATTTGGCTTGATTATTCTCCAAAAGCTATGTATCTTTTAAGGATCTGATATATAGGTGCGACAATATTGTGGAAGATCCGAGCAAAATAGATTCCACGAGTCTATCTATAGGCAACACAGTCACCTGCTTGTTATGCTGCCTTTCTACATTCAACAATGCAGCATAACGGTCAATCAGTACATGGTTAGAATCTTAATTGAGAAAAAAAAAAGACAAGCGTTTAATTTCTTTTTAGATGTTTAAGTTTTGATGAACAGAGTTATTTAATACTCGTCCTAGTGAAAGGATATATATACACATTACACACCTGATAGTCCTTTCACTAGGATGAACATTAAATAACTATGTTCATCAAAATTTAAAGTAAGCTGGCATGGGACACCATTAACTTATTTTTGTGCCCTGTTTTAAGTTTTTCTAAAATAAGATGATAAATCTATGATAATGAATCTTTCATAGATGTTGCTACTTACGAGTTAAATAGTTGGATTATGCTGTAAAACGTATATGTGTGGATAGGGATGAGAAGAGGCCCCTCCCAAAGAGTCCAAATAGATGTTCTAATATGTGTGAGTAAAAACATAGGAGTAAAATCCTTAATCCCTATATTGTTTATCTAAAAAGTAATCCTAGATTTGGTTGGTTAATAGATACCATTTCCTACTTTTCGATTTTTTCTATTGATTGGTCTATAAAAGTTTTCTTCGAATATGGATATATACATCTCTTCATCCAAATTTACGTGAAGGAGTTCGAAATACAATGATTAAAATAATTAATTTTGATTATAAATTTTTAAAATAAAATTTACATATTTGAAAACTAAATGGAAGTACTACAACAAAAAAATTGAAGTCAAAGAAAAAATTGTTGATTCCCCAAATAATAACACCTCCATATGAATTGAAACGGATGGAGTATGAATAGGAGTTGATAAACTCTTTCTTTTAGCTTGACTTATCAAGTTGAAAAAGTTTAAAATTATATATTTATATATAACCAATAAGTGAACTGACTTCTTGGTTACAGAAAACAGTTTAATGATATTTAGGTAAGGTTGATTTCATTATAAAAATATGGAATGAAGGAAAACAACCCATTGATATACACATTACGAATACTAAGCAACAACTGAGTAATTTAAATGCGGTAGTCGAAAGAGCGGAAAAATCCAAATGGCAAGAAATGATTGATTGATATGTTTTATATGTTGGCACTTCACGTACACAGAGTGCAGTAACACATTAACGAACCAAAATCGCCATTGATCTGTGTGAGTAACCTGCTACCTTCCCATTCATCACACACACACCAACGCCATTACTCTCTCTTTTTTTTTTTTCCCATCATTAATGTCGTTTCTCTTTCTCGTTTTCATCCTATTTCAGTCCTCCAATGCGTAAGTAATTGCAAATGCCCTTTCATTAACATAAGTCTAATTTTTTGTGTGATTTCTTCGTAAAATAGTGCGTAATGGATAGTCGATAATATATATATATATATATATAATTCATATAAGTAGTTGTTTTGTCTTCGTCATTTCGTTCGTCGTATGTGTAAGTTGCAAATGCCCATTCATGAACATATATTGCTTTTTCCTTTTTTTTTTTTTTTTGGGTGTTATTTCTTCTTTATATTTTTTTTCGTGAAATGGGCCCGGACTGAGTCGTAATGGACAATCGATAGAGATAAATTTATGTAATCGACCCGAACTAGTTGTTGTTTGTCTTCTTCATTATTTTGCTTTCGTATTGTTAGTACATGCATGCATTGGATTGGGCTCCATTTGAAATTTTTATATAGGTTATTGACATTCATCATCATTTATCGATTTTTATACATCTGATATGATGATTCCCCCTGTTTGGTTCCAAAGAAGAAAGAAAAAAAATTACAGGAGATTTGAAAAATTAAAGAGAGAAATCGTGATTGTTGAATCTAAGCTAGCGTTTGGCTATAGATTAGTTGAAACCTGAAAAAAATGAGTTTATGAAGTTGTATACGGTAAAAATCGGATATATGTTAAATCGGTAAGACCGGAGACCGAGGGAAGAAAGGGACAAGCACGTGCACGAAGACTCTTTCTGAACCGGAGGAATGCTTGAACCGAAGCAAAGGAAGGGCATCATTTGGTCCGGCTTCTCCATAGCCAAGTTGGTCGTGGCCGTTGGTCCGTTTGATCGTGACCGTTGGTCCGGGTGATCCGTTATACAATTGCCACGCGTCAATACCGTTCTGCCACATTGTACTGCCAATCACACGGGTGTCAGACCGTACGACCAACCTTATCCATTTTAGGGTTTTTCTTTATTCTTTAGGGCCTTATGTTGTATGAAGCCCATGAGGCAAAACTATAAATAAAGGTCATTATCCTACTTTTAGGGGTTGGCTTCTTGAACTCTATAACATTTTGTAATAACAAATATATACGATTTCTCTCTCCCAAAATCAGATTTTAGTCCGGATTTATTGTGTTCATCTTTAGATTTGTGCAATCAAACAATATTCAACATATTAGCATATACGTTTAGCGCAAACCATCAACTACCATCTAGATTATTCATAGTTGATTACATTCCATTTTCTCTCAATCGAAGAATAGATTAAAGTTTTACCACATATCCTATACCTCACTTATAAATTTAATTGATTATCCAAATTTAGGGTAAACAGTTTGGCGCCCACCGTGGGGCTAGGATAATAGTGGTCTTTGATCATCTCTTACCCGTCAGATTCGAAAAAATCCGTTCTCTGTGAAAACAAACCAAATGGCTAACAGTGGACAATCTAGTCACGTCAACAACCTCGAAATCGTGACCGAAAATGAAGACAGCGGGTCACGAGGATTACCAAACCCCGCTGACCCTAACCACGTTAATTCGAGGGAGGGCCTCAACCGACAAAACACCGTGGACTAGGAGGACTAGGAGAATGTCGCTCAGCCGGCCACTGACCCTTTAAATACTCACAATTCAATTACTTTGTCCCGGACACAGGGCCGGAAAGAACCGGATACCCCGAATGATAATATTGACTTACGTTTAATTTTTGAAATGTTGCAGGAACAGAGAGCGGCGATTGCCGAACAAGGAATCACAATAGCCCAGTTGCAAAACGGAAGAGATAAAATGACCTCGGAGAAGGCGAAGGGTGTTGCTGAACCCAGAAGAGATGAGGCACGTATGGTTGAAAGCAATGGGTCCGGAGCTGGTTCATCCACCGAGGTTCTGAGAATGCTCGAAACATTGGCGAAACGGGTAGACTCGACTGAAAAAAGGGTGGAAACATACAACTCTCGGGTGGATCAAATCCCGGGGGCTCCGCCTATTTTGAAAGGGCCGGATTCGAAGAGGTACATCCAAAGGCCTTTTCCTCCGAGTGCGGCTCCGAAATTGATCCTGAAGAGGTTCAAAATGCCGGGTATCCAGAATATGATGGCACAACGGACCTTCACGAACACGTGACCTCATACACCTGCGTTATAAAAGGCAACGATATGGAAGAAGATGAAATCGAATCCGTGTTACTGAAAAAGTTCGGAGAAACTCTGTCAAAAGGGGCATTGACTTGGTATGACCATCTGCCCGAGTATTCAATCACTTCTTTTGAAATGCTCGCCGATGCGTTCGTAAAAGCACACGACGACTTCGTTCAAATTAAAGGAAAGCTTGCTGGAATACGAAGCTGTGACATGGGAAGATGTCCATAACTGATACGAGTCAAAGATTCGGGTGGAGAATGACCAACTCGAGCTTCCCCTGGGTCAGTAAATATGAACAAAGGTTTTGAGAGACCAAGGAAAAATTACGAACCGGAGGCCAGATCATCGAGGGAAAGGTATCGGCCATATTCTCGCTTAGAAAAAACAAGCTTCAGGTCGGAGAAATCCAGGGTTGGCCCGAGCCATTTCTCCGATCGGGGAGATAAACGGGTCGAGCGCCCATCGAATAGTCGAGGTCTCTCATTCAGGAGCGATGCCGGAAGCTCTGCCAGCAATAACGACTTGCCGAGGATATCGGAGTATGACGACCCACCTCTGGGGACCCACTACTCAGGTATTGTCTATGCCAGGGTACAGCCAGTTCGCACATCTATCCCTCTTCACGCTGCAGCGCTACGGGGTATCGAACCCGGAACCTCAGGCTCCTTTACATTCCCCAGAGGGAATCGCCTCTTACCAATTGAGCAGCTCAATTGGTAAGAGGCGATTCCCTCTGGGGAATGTAAAGGAGCCTGAGGTTTCGGGTTCGATACCCCGTAGCGCTGCAGCGTGAAGAGGGATAGATGTGCGAACTGGCTGTACCCTGGCATAGACAATACCTGAGTAGTGGGTCCCCAGAGGTACAATTTCAACGTCAGTACTCGGACCTCGTCTCGGCTATTGGCCGCGTCTCAGATGTAAGATGGCCGAGACCTCTAAGGTCAGATCCAGGCCAACGGGACCCGAACATGATGTGTGAATATCATGGAACCCATGGGCACAGTAAAGGGAGACTCATAAAAGGGTCGATCCAGTAAAACCCCAGCTTATAATCAACATGATAATCGGGGGCACCGATACCCCACGAGGGCCGGTGATGAAACGAACCAAGGTTTCTGCTGTGCGTGAAAAGAGCGACCGGGATTATATACCCGAGGGTTCCATATCTTTTAGCAACGAGGACGCAGAAGGCATTATTCAACCGCACAATGATGCATTGGTAATCTCTATTCTTATTTTTAAAACTAAAGTTAAGCGAATTTTGATTGACCTAGGTAGCTCGGCCAACATCATCCGGTGGAGAGTGGTCGAACAGCTAAGGCTACTCGATCAGATTGTACTGGTAGCCCGGGTACTCAACGGGTTCAACATGGCGAGCAAAACCACAAAAGGGGAGATCTCATTGCCAGTAAACATCGATGGCACTATCCAGCAAACGGAATTCTATGTGATCGAATGAGATATGAAGTACAATGCATTACTGGGTAGACCCTGGATACATATCATGAGGGTTGTGCCATCGACATTGCATCAGTTGCTTAAGTTCCCGACCCCGGAGGGGATAAAAACCATCCGAGGTGAACAACCCGCTGCAAAGGAGATGTTCGCGGTCGAGGAAACGACACCTCAGCCCAAAAAACCGGATCAAAAGAAAGAAGATTCAACCGGGGGAAAGGATACCAAATAGCAATCAAAGCACTCGGGGTTAGATCCGGGGTATGAAGAGGATGATTTCGGTGTACCCAAATCATTCGTCATGCCTGATGATTCGGATGCAACCAAATCAACGGTAGAAGAGCTGGAGCATATCATCTTGTTCGAATATCTACCGGACAGAAAGGTATACCTGGGCACGGGGTTAACCTCGGAGCTCAGGAACAAGTTAATTGAATTTTTTCGAGCTAACGCCGATTGCTTCGCATGGTCCCATATAGATATGACAGGTGTGCCATCGAAGGTAATAACTCACAAGCTCGGCTTAGACGGGAGATCCCCCCGGTAAAGCAGAAGAGGAGGCCCATGGTAGAAGCAAAACACGTCTTCGTAAAAGACGAGGTAACAAAGCTTTTAAAAATAGGCTCTATCCGGGAGGTAAAGTACCCGGACTGGCTAGCTAACGTAGTAGTGGTACCGAAGAAAGGTAAAAAATTTCAAATGTGTGTTGATTACAAGGATCTAAACAAAGCATGCCCGAAGGATTCATTTCCGTTGCCTCACATCGATAAAATGATCGATGCGACGGCCGGGCATGAGATGTTAAGTTTTCTCGATGCTTACTCCGGGTATAACCAAATTCGGATGCACCCGGAGGATCAAGAGAAAACATCCTTTATTACCCAATACGGGACATACTGTTATAATGTCATGCCTTTTGGACTAAAAAATGCCGGTGCAACTTACCAACGCCTAGTTAATGGGATGTTCGAAGAACAAATAGGGAAAACAATAGAAGTTTATATTGACGACATGGTGGTCAAGTCCCTGGAAACAGAGGACCATTTAAAGCATTTGTAGGAAACCTTCGATGTACTCCGCAAGTATAACATGAAGCTCAACCCGGAAAAATGTGCCTTCGGTGTCCGGTCTGGAAGATTCTTGGGTTTCATGGTGTCAAACCGGGGGATTGAAATCAATCCGGACAAGATTAAGGCCATCGAGGATATCGAGGTAGTGAATAACGTCAGGGGATTGCAGAGGCTCACCGGAAGGATAGCGGCGCTGAGTCGCTTCATATCGAGATCCTCGGAAAAGAGTCATCGCTTCTTCTCCTTACTGAGGAAGAAGAACGACTTCGTTTGGACACCGGAGTGTCAAAGAGCTTTACAAGAATTAAAGAGATACTTGTCCAGCCCACCGCTGTTGCACACACCAAAAGCGGACGAGCAGCTTTTTCTCTACCTTGCTGTCTCCGAGGTGGCGGTAAGTAGCGTTTTGGTC